>NW_015169795.1:593326-647655 GCF_001447785.1 Gekko japonicus | reverse complement strand
CTTGGAGAAGACAGAAAAGCGACCAGATCCACCCTCCCCACCCCAGTCCTTTACAAAGTTTGATGAGAATACATCACACCATTCTTTCCCCTCTTTCCTCTGACTCCTCCTAAGTTCACTGCAGCACTTTCTCTGGCTCCCCCTTGAAACAAACGGGATAGCCTATTCTAAGGCAGGGGGAATGAAGAGGGGCAACCTTGGCACTCAGCTGCTTTGAAACTCCCTCCCTTTCCTCCGGTGCCTTTGACGCTTTCCTGGGGTTGTGCAAGGCTGGGAAAAAATGAAAGGAAGGGCTAGAAACAGGCTTGGAGCCTCCCCCTTTAAAGACAGGTGTCCAGAGCAATTTAATTAACTTTAACTTCCCCTTTGAAAAGTTAAATGCCCCCTGAACAAAAAAATCCTGGCTACAGGCCTGCCCATGTCAACCCCAGTTTAATGCCATCTAAACTTCCAGCTGCCACCACATTCTGTGGCAGTGATTTCCAAAATTGTGTGAAGTGCTAATTTTACCAAATGTGTCCTGAATCTACTGCCCATCAGTTTCACTGAATGCCCACAAATTCTAGTATTCCGTCAAGCATTTAACAACTCAGACTAAGCATGATTGCACTTTATAGTTGCCGCCATGGGTATGTTGTACTGTGTGTAAATAGCGATTTTATTGTACTATTATAGATTGTTTTAGAGGCATTGTTTTATTGGTTTTAATGTTGTAAGCCGCCCTGAGCCACTTCGGCGGGAGGGCGGGATAAAAATCAAATAAATAAATAAATAAATAGTATGATAGGACCCAGAGAAAAAGTTCCATCTACTTTCACCACAACCACGTGTAATTTTATAAACCTTCATCAAATTTCTTAGTTGTCTATTCTCTAAATTTTAAAAAAGCGCCAGACTCCTCAGCTTCTCCTTGCCAGGCTGCTCTTGTCTTTCACTTTAGAGCAGCAATCCTCAACATGGCATTTGCAGTCACTCTGCACTGTTTCCTTGTTGCCCACTTCCTTCTGCCTCAAAGCAGAGATGCTTCCCAGCATCACCGAAGCAGGAGGTACTTCAGAAGAGCCCAGTAGACATCACCTTTGTGTGTCTGCAGGGAGCATCCTTTAGGAAACGGCTACCAGCCTCCCTCATAGAACAACCATTGGCTTGGAATCTCCCAACATTTTGTGATTGACTGCAGCCCAGCCCCCCCCCCCTTAACAGCCACTTAGTAGTAACTAGCAGCCATTTTGTGGTGGTACCCACCACGTTTTGAAAATCCCGAAAGAAACACAGGCTGAACAAGGTTTAGAGGGCACTACAGTTGGCTTTATGGTTCTTGTTGGCTAAGACCACTCCCTTCCCTTTTTCTGTTCTGTTTTATGTGAAACGTAGCTAATGGTGGTAAACAGGGTGCAAATTTTACCTAAAGATAATTCACCTCAAACATGTCAAGTACAGGTTTGGCTGCTTCTCTTTTGGTGTCTCAATTCTTCTAAAGGTTGCCAAAGACCTGGCAAACTTGTGAAGTGCATAATAGATGGGACTGGAGCCTAACAGTCTTTTTAACATGCAAATCCTCTAATAATATCAGCATAATCTCTTTTATTTTTACTAAGAGACATATAGTCTCAATAAATTCTAACAGATATGGAAAACAATGTTCAAGTATCATTTTGCTTCTTGAAAAGTGATATGGGGCTATTTTCTTTTTGTATATATATGATATTTTATTGAGACTGTATGTCTCTGGGTAAAAATACTGGAGATTATGCAGATATTATTAGAGCATTTAAATGCATTCAAACATGATATTTTTGGTACAGGAAATCTTGAAAGCTATATGCACATGCAAGCTCGTTGTTGTGTTGTCCTGTCCACAACTATTTTAACAACCCTTGAGAAAGAATGCAGCTAGAAACATGTCAGTACAAACATTTTTTGTATTTTTTTAAATAACAGCTGGTTTTATCCTCACCAGACTACTGAACAACAGATTTCCTGACACAGTGTTTCCTGAATGGATGCTGAATTGTCGTAGCCCTTTCCTTGCTTTGATTCAGCTTGTGATATTTGGTTTCCAAAAGATGATTGCTGATCCAGGGGAACTACTGACTCAGCACTGGTGGAAGAGGCCAAACTACGATCATATATGAAAGCAGCAGATCAATAGGCACATGACATACTGTGGACCAAATAAAACAGACCACCACAATCAGTAATATTGCTTATTGACAGAGTGCATTTTCAAGTGTTCAAAGCAGGTCATTCTTTTGCTAATTCACACAACACAGTATAGTAGGCCATAATGCTTTAAACTGGGAAGGCGGGGATTTCCCTTATACAGGCCACACAATTAGAGCGAGTCCAGTATCACTTTAAAGACTACCAGGTGTAATTTCAGCGTAAACTTTCTAGAACAAATACATAGGAGTATCCATTCCAAGCTGCTAAATTTGTATTTTGGATAGACACTACAGATCTGATGAAGTGAACTGTGACTCATGTTGGAATAATTTTAGTTCGTCCTTACTAGATCCCTGGGATTAGCAAATAGGGTTGCCTGGTCTGGGTTGGGAAACACCTGGAGATTTGGGGGTGGAGCCTAGGGAGGGCGAGGTTTGGGGAGGGGAGAGACCTCAGCAGGGTATAATGCCATAGAATCCACCCTCCAAAGCAACCGCTTTCTCCAGGGAAACTCAGGGCTCTTTTTGTAACAGGAACTCCTTTGCATATTAGGCCACACACCCCTAATGTAGCCAATCCAAGAGTTTACAGAGCTCTTCTTACAGGAGCTACTGTAAGCTCTTGGAGGATTGGCTACATTAGGGGTGTGTCGCTTAATGTGCCACCTGGAGGCTGGCAACCCTATAAAAGGCAACTGCAATCAAAACGATTACTGCAGGAGACACTGGTAAGCAGTGGACGTGACACCTGATTGGGGCAGGGTTCTTCCCAGGTACACGTTTAAACACGCGTATATACATAACGTGAGGATTTTAATCCTCAAACTAATATGGGCCAGAGTCACCAAAGTGGGAGCCTGTTCAGAATCCCTCCACAGAGCAGCAAATCATTATTTCCCTCCCCCTCCATTCCCCCAACTTTGAAATACGATCTTAACTTCTCGTGAGGATTTAGCTTGTGATCTCGCGAGAGAACCGTCCTTACAGCGAAGGCGACCCTCACAGCTCCACGGCAAACCGACGGCAATGGGCGCCGCCATCTTGTTTCGGGGAGAATAGCAACTCGGAGTTCTCGGCGGGTCCGGGGGGGGGGGAAAGGCGGAAGTGGCGGTAGGCTCGGCGGGGCTGAAGAAAGGGCCGGGCGGAGGAAGGCCCAGTCCCTTCGCGGAGGTACTAACCCGGCTTCTTCTCTTCGTCTGCGACGTCCTCACGGGGAGTAGGGCCAACGGGCGGGAAGATGGCGGTGGAGTCTCGCGTTACTCAGGAGGAGATTAAGAAAGAACCGGAGAAGCCCATCGATCGGGAGAAGGTATTGGGGGTGTGAGCGAGCGAGCGGGAGGGGGGACGAGTAGGACCTGGTGCAACAGCAACACAAGCGGGGCTCGTAGTGCGCTCGACGCCGTGGGCTTTTCTGTGTGCTGGCGTATCAGTTGATTTTTGCTTTTGTAGGTTACTCAGCCTTTGAGTAACTTACAAAAATGTAGGAGCTGACTTTATTAAAAAATACTATATGAAAGCTGTGGTCTACCCCCAGGTCAACAGGCGATGAACACGTGCGTGTGAGCCGTCTCCCTCGGCATCTCTTTTGTTGTATTCGGGCTTTGTGTTTTTTAGGCGTACTGTTTAAAAAAGTTAGGTGCATGCCTAAATGTAATATTTCAAGGCCCCGTCAGTCCTGCTGGGACATTTGGGGATGGGCTGTGGCTCATGGGGTGGTGGTGGTGGTAGAACCCGCTGCTTGGCATGCAGAAGGTCCAAAGTTCATTCCCTGGCATCCCCAGTTAAAAGGGTCAGGTAGTAGGTAATTTGAAAGACCTCTGTTGGAGAGCTGCTGCCAGTCTGAGTAGACAATATTGGACAAATGTAAAAGCCAGATCTACACAGATCCTCTACTTTTTTATACAGAATGCCACCAAATCCAGTATGAAATAACACATTGAAGCCAAGACTAAGGAGTGGGCCATAAAAAACACAGATCTAGCACTTCGCTGTGTGGCAGCAGTGCAAAAACATGGATCACTCATGATTTCATAAGATTTTCATATTGAAATGAAATAAAACCACCGTCATAGTGTAGCCAGTTTGGTGTAGCCAGTTTGGTGCAGTGGTTAAGTGCACAGACTCTAATCTGGGAGAACTGGGTTTGATTCCCCACTCCTCCACTTGCACCTGCTGATGTGACCTTGGGTCAGTCACAAGCTCTGGCACAGCTGTCCTTGAAAAAGAGCAGTTTGTGTCAGAGTTCTCTCAGCCCCACCCACCTCACAGGGTGTCTGTTGTGGGGAGGGGAAGGGAAAGGAGTTTGTAAGCCGCTCTGAGACACCTTTGGGTAGTGAAGGGCGGGGTATAAATCCAATCTCTTCTCTTCCTCTTCTTCTAGATCATGTCTTAGGAAGCACCACAAAAATCACATATTCACAACACTGTGGTGCTGTGATGGTGCAAAAACTTAGTTCCGAACCATGGATCCTCATGGATGCTCAGGATTTTTGCATTGGGTCAGCCCAAATGCAACATCAGATCGTATATCATGTCCATAGCCACAAATTGAACCCCCCCAAACCCCCATATATCATGTCCATGGCCACAGCTTGCAGCACAAAAATCACGCCATCCACCACTTCATGTCTCTACCACAGCACAAAACGTGGTTCCAAAGTACAGATCCTCAGGGATCCTCAGGATTTTTGTGTTGGGTCACCCCAAATTCACCATCAAATCTTATAGCACATCCATAGCCACAGTTTAAACCAGATAAATAATGGACTCATTGCTTTGTGGTGCCACAGTGGTGCAAAAATGTACTTTCAAAGCATGGATCCTCATGTTTTTTCTGTTAGGTCACCCCAAATTCATCATCCAGTCACATATGTTGTCCATAGCCACAGCCTGCAACATAAAATGGATTATCAGGCTTTTTATGTTTGGTCCCCTAAACTCACCATCAGATCACACATAATGTCCATGACCACAGAACGAACCACAAAAATCACAGATCCAATTATTTGTAGCACTGCCATGGTGCAAGCACTGTATTAAATACTTTGATCCTCATGATTGTTAAATGGACTCCCAACAAAATACATTTTAAGATCACATGTCTCATCAATGTCCATGGAATGACCCACAAAAACAACAGATCTGGATGGTTCTACAATAGTGTGGTCACTGTATTAAAATTCGTTGATCCTCATGATTTTGCGCCATCATGGTATTAGTCCAAGGCAGGAAACAAGGATGACTACCGGATTCACATGCAATTTCTGCAAAATCATTTATCAAATCACTGATCATATCCATGTCTACAGATTTTACCGATTTTTAAAATCCAGAACATCATGGTATCACCATGACATCACAGATTTTTTACATCCAGAACATCATGGTATCACCATGACACAGAAACGTGTAGAAAAATCATTGATCTTCACAATTTCTATGTAGAATATTCCAAAATGCACTGTGAAATCACATCCATGTTCACAGCTTCCAGTGTAAAGAATTTCAGCAGGTATTTCCTGGTGTTTCCAAAGTGCAAAAATAGCCAAGGCACAGATTGTCAGGGTCCTGTCTGTGAATGGAGAATATAAATCCTTCTTAAAGGGGAAAAATCCCAGTTACCCGCCTCTCTGTTTAAAATAATCTAGGATCGGTTTAAAATCATGAAACAGGATCTGTTTAAAATAATCTAGATCCAACTTTTACCCAATCCCGACAATACTGACTTTGATGGACCAAGTGATTGATTCAGCATATGGCAGCCCCGTGCATCCCGTTAGGGAGGATAATGCTGTGTCTTATTTCTTCATTAATGAAGCGTTCTGTAATGAATTTACTGTATTGGAGTGTGTGTGGTGTTGAGCATGTGTAGGGTAAGGTTGGGGCATAAGAGAGAAATGGAGAAGTCAGAGATGCGTTGTATGTTCATATGCAGAAGTAGGCCTGTTAGACTTCTATGTAACATTTCCATGTAGGATGCAAGGAGAATTCTTAGGACTATAGTTGGGTGGCTACTGGATATGACTCTCGAGTTGCATGTCATGTGGAACTGCCCGCCTTGCTGGAAGGAGCAGTGGTGCAGAGTGGTTAGGCTTCTGGCCTTTTATTCTGTGCCCCTCTGCAGATTAATTGTATGCCCTTTGCCTTGCAGACCTGCCCCCTTTTACTACGGGTCTTCACCACTAACAATGGGCGCCACCACCGCATGGATGAGTTTTCTCGAGGAAATGTACCCTCCAGTGAGCTTCAGATCTATACCTGGTGAGTGGCAGCTAGCAGTCTGTCTGCATCCCAGAGCTTTGCTTTGGGCATTATGGACTATTGATACCTGCAGTGTGACAGACCAAATAGGTCTGCTGTATTTGCTGAAGGCACAGAGCCTGTGTTCACAGAAACAGATAATGGAAGAAGAGTATGAAGATACCTGACTGATGTAACTCCATAGGATTATGATATAAGCCAGGGGCATAGAACTCATTTGTTATGAGGGCCAGATCTGACATAAATGAGACCTTGTTGGGCCGGGCCATGTGTGTCATAAAATGTAATGCCAGGTAGCGGAGGTATAAACTTTATAAAGGACACAAACACAAAAGGTTTTTTAAAACTTAAAATAAAAACATGCTTAAAACATTAGCACTCTTGCAATATTTTGTTTATTTAACAGTGGCCCCGGTCACACGGCAAAGTTGCCGCGGGAGAGGCACGGATGGTGGGCGGATTATCTGGGAAGTGGATTATCTGGGAAGTGGAGCGCACCCGTGGCTTACCGCCGACCATGCGCATTAAAAAGCTAGTACCTCCAAAGTACTAGTAAATGTTTGCCACGGGCTGCCTCCAGACGCCCGTGGTATGATCGTCCCGGCGCGCGGCATTCCCCTTCGGTCCCTCGTTTACCCACCGGTGCCAAGGGAAGGACCTGTGGTGTGCTGCTGGCGTGTCTGATTGCGTAATCGCAGATCAAACTGCGCCAGGGCAATTAGCCACGCCTCCCCCCCCCCGCGATATCCGGCCCGTGTGACCAGGGCCAGTGTCTGATAACTGATACCTCTTGCTCTGAATTATTGCATCAAAATGTCTGTGCTGTTGCAATTTTGAGTATGCTGTTCAGGTGTGTATCTGTAAGCTGCAAACCTACGATGATGCAGCAGCAGCAGAACTGGAAGCAGAAGACAGCCAGTTCCACTGCGGGCCTGATAGAAGCCCAGGGGTGGGGGGCTGATCCGTCCCAAGGGCCGCATGTTTGACACCCCTGATATAAGCTGTGTAGTATGGCTTCTTTAGAGAAAAGGTGGCGACTTCATGAGTTATATGCAATCCCTATCCCAGTTTTTTGCAGCCATCTTGCTATTGGAGAGGGATGTTGGGTCAAGGCTTAAAGAACAGTGCACTCAGAATTCCCTTCCAGTTTCCCAGTATGACATCCTTTCCTCCTAAACAACAGAGGCCTCAGTGACCTCTGACATCTTGCGTGGTGTTTCCTGTGTGCTACAAGATGTAGCAAAGGTCTTGGGTGAATGCAGGGGATCCTTTAATTTCATGCAGGTGCTCACTGGATCAGAAGCAGTGCATTGCGTGTCTCTTTGCAGTGCTAATCCCATTTCTGACCCAGAAGGCATCTTGTACATATGAGGAAGTTCAGGAGGCTTTTGTGATGTTGCAACCCTCTGGGCAGTCTTCCGATTGAGATGTGTGTGAACCCTAGGAAGGAAGGTGGGCAGCAGCTGGAGGAAGGGACAGGTGAGAAAGAAGCCCAAGAGTAGCACTTACCAGGGAGAAGCCAATATTGTGCTCTCGTGTTTTTCTTCTGCCTTGCCATCATTTCTCTCTGCTAAATAAGGGCATTGCAGAAGCTGCCAAGTGATCAATCGCTAATACCTCTGGGTCATATTCATATTCTGCACTGGGAGTGTTCATTTGTTTGGGGGTTGTTACAGAACAGCCAGTAGGCATGAAATACTTCGCTTATTTGGATATATACCTTTGAATGTTGTAACCTGAAAAATGACTGAGACATTCATTAATACTGTCCCATAGCATTACTTGTGAAGTTTGGGCAGAGAGCCAGTGTGGTGTAGTGGTTAAGAGTGTGGGAGTAGGATCTGGGAGACCCAGGTTCGAATCCCCACTTGTGCCATGGGAGCTCGCTGGGTGACCTTGGCCCAGTCACACTCTCTCAGCCTAACCTCCCTCACAGGATTGTTGTGAGGATAAAGTAGAGGAGAGGAGAACGATGTAAGCTGCTTTGGGTCCCCATTGGGGAGAAAGGCGGGGTATAAATGAAATAAATATCTCAAGAAACTTTATATCATGTTCAGGTTTTTTGAAGCGGTAGATGTCTCTGTTTTGTCCCTTATTGTTTCTCTACTGATTTCTGCACCTGCTTATTGTACAGGGGGCAAACAACAGCTTGGGAATATGGTGTGGTGACAAGGGGCAAATACAAATTTAAAAAATGGGACAAAGTTCTGTAGCATGGTTGTAGCTATACAGTTTTGTGTACCACATGAAACCAACTCTGAAGAGGTTGGCTCTTTCCTCCAGTTTCCTGTTCACTTAAGAGCTTTAACATAATTTGGAAAATCCTGTATGCTACCTTGGGTTCCCTGGAGGATGGTGATAGGATGTCACTGTGCTGATTTACAGTGTGGGTGGCTCTTTTTCTCCCCAGGATGGATGCAACTCTAAAAGAACTGACCAGTTTAGTGAAAGAAGTCTATCCAGAAGCACGAAAGAAGGGCACACATTTCAACTTTGCAATTGTTTTCCCAGATCTTAAAAGGCCCGGCTACAGGTAATAGAGCCAGTGGTGGCAGCAAGTCTTAGCTGTTTTCATCAAGGCTCACTTTGGTACCTGCAGACAGGAAGGAACTTGGGAAGCAGAGCTGGGAAAGGTCTTTGCTTGAGACCATAGACTGTTGCTGCCTGTCGGTGGACTAGAGGAACAGTGGATGTTAACCCAAATCGGTTCCCATGCCAGGCCTGCCCATGCACATTTTCTATGTGTTTAGAACCATACACATGTTCTGGGGTAATGGGGGACTATTTCAGTCTTTCATTTATGTGGATCCCTTTCTAGAACAGTACCCTTTGAAAGATGAGCCAGAAAGGGTCTCGAGTAACATCTGTATTTCCCTAAAATACAGAGGTAGAAAAATGAAGTGCAAGGGAGACCAAAAGCATAACACCCTGCAATACAGTAATACAGTCCTAGCAGTACTGTCCTTGCTTGCTGCCTACATAGGGGTACAAATGGGGAGTCTAAAAGGCAATAAAGGGAGACAGGAAAGCCATACACTGCCTGTTCTGAAGAGGTAATATTGATTCCTTGTAGTCCATGGCAGAATTCTTTGCAGATTTTAGAGTCTTCAGTGGGTTTGGATCAGTGATGCAAGGTCGTTTCCTGCTTTTTTTTAAATATACTTTTTATTGGGTTTTCACATCGATGCACATGCCTATAAAATATCTTAAATACACGTTCAATTATCCCCCTATACTTCAAATATATTCTATACAGCAACAAGACAATCATACATAGTTGCATTTTTTCCTAATCAATCACTGAGTAGGGTAATTTTTGGGTACATACATCCACTAGTAATTTTTTTAAAAGATTCAACTTGATCATTTATGAAATTATAATCTTTGTAACTATTACATCAACCATCCTTCAAAATCCACATTGTTTCCTCAAGGCTTGATGCTTAAAAAATTCCTACTTATTCCAGCAGGTCTTGTGTCCTGTTGGTGAATTTGACTTTTGTGTGAGTGCAGATAGATGAGCATTTAGGGTCTAGGTCCAAATACGGGCATTCTAGATCAGGAGACAGAGCACAGCAGAACAGCTCAGGTGGAGTGATTGAGTTACCTGAGTGGTGGACCAGCTCAGGCTGGTTTTACAAATGCTGAGCAGTAGCTTGATGACAATTCCTGGGCATGTGATTGAAATACTGGAGAAAGTTGAATTGTAAAGGAAGCTGCTGGGTCTCAGGTTATTATATTAAACCTGAGTCATTGCTTAAGACCATGGGTCTGAGGAGGCTTCAGACAAAAGGCCTTTAATCGATATGCTCTCTAGAGCATTCCAGCTGTTAGGCTGCTCTCATGTGAAGAGTATCCAAGGAAAGTACTGCTAGCTCAGGGGCCTCTACTTTGATGTCAAACTGGATCTTTTATCCAGGCCTCTGACAGTCAAGTCAGCTCTTTTGGGGGTGAGCAAATATAGGGATTGGGGGCAGTCTCATGCACAACATAGCATCTTTCTTAGTGTGGCCTTCAGATACTTGATTTACTGGAGGCAAATTATCGTGTATCTTGTTTTTTCCTACAGGGTGAAGGAGATCGGCAGTACAATGTCAGGCAGAAAGGGCACAGATGATTCCATGACCCTGCAATCTCAGAAATTCCAGATAGGTGACTACTTGGACATAGCAATTACACCTCCAAATCGAGCACCACCTCCATCAGGTCGCATGAGACCTTACTAATATTTTGGTTTCTTCCAGTGACCGCACCATTTGCATGATTATAGGTTGATCTGGGGAAGAATTTTTTTTAACACAGAACAAGAATGCTAGACAACTCCTTAAACCTTGGAGATACCAATTCTTTTTTTTTAACTATATGCTTAGAACAGCATTCTTTCAACTGCTTGGATAAGTTTTCTCTCTCCAGTTAATCTGAAAACAGGCCTCTCCAGTATTTCCAAAATACATGAAGTGTGGCTAGAGCACCATAAGCAGTCTTGTGAGGATTTTGTAATTCCTTTGTTATAGAGCAAATTTGTTATAATGCCACCCAACTGTTAATGTATGAGCATGGGTAATAAAGTGGGTTTGATGTATTTCAAGAAAACAGATGTTGAGATTTGCTTTGAAGGAAACCAGGATGTGAGGCTAGAACATGCCTCAGTCACCATGAGTAGGTTCAAGTGGAGAAGAATGTGGTCTGTTGTATCTGGAAAAAATTAGACATTGTGTGATGAACAGCATTCCATAGATGCTTGGATCTCTTAAGTGATCAGTCCACAAGGCTACCTGGGGGGGATGAACTGCATTTTCTTTAGTATATTGGGTGTGGGTGCTGGAAAAAGTCACATTGCTGAAAACAAGCTCTTGGGCAGATGTATGAATTGCATTCAAGAATTCCACACAATTACTGCACAAAACCAGATTTTTTTCAATCCAGCTCTGGTCATATTTTTCAAAGTAATTTATATGTGATTCTTACACAGGAATGGAGATAAGATGCCAGTTCACTTGGAACCAGTGTCATGTGGATATATGCCATCTGTTGTCAGATCAGATACACATCTTGTTTATCCCTACAGTTTGTGATACATCAAGTGATACACAAAACAGATTTCTGTGTGTATACCAATGTCCTTATTTGGGTCAGGGCAATTCTGTGGATAAAAACAGAACAAAGTTTGAGTCCAGTGGCACCTTTAAGACCAACAAAGTTTTATTCAATGTAGGAGCTTTCATGTACATGCACACTTCCCGAGATGAGTGGATAAAGATGTGTAGGTGAATGAGAATTTCAAGTGAACTTCCAACAGATTTTAATTGCTAAACCTAAATCTGTCCTCTTACAGCCTTAGCAGCGTTTTTTTTTTATTTTTTGGCCCCCCAAAGGGGATTTTTTTATTGCATTTTCTATATGGACTACAAACTATAATAAAAATAAGGGAGGGGTACTACATTTAGAGGAGAAAGAAAAGATAACCACTACTGACTAAAAACCCGAGAGGAGATAATCAAATTAGCTTACATACAATGCCAACTCTTAAAATGCTACGTTTTATGAACTTAGTCAGACATGCTTTTATGACTTTTAAATCTTAAATTTAACTGTTATGAAAAGACCCCTCAGCATCTCCATGTTAAAAAACCCCAATATTTGTCAGGCACCATTCAGAGTCCTTCAACCCTCATTTTTTCTTATCTTGTCTCTTCCGCAGTTTATAAGGACTTTTAGGAGCCGCTGCCCCCTTCTCAGATAGAGTCCAGAAGACTCCAAGTCCAGCTCACCACTGGAATTACTGTCCTTTTCCAATTAAATCTTTGTATTTCTTTCTCCGTTGTCTTATTTCAAATGGAATATCTTTCAGAATCCAAATACTACTGTCCCCAATTTTCAAAGGCGTCCCCGCCATCACCCTTAGGATACAATCCCTCACGTGTCTCTTCGAGAATCTCATTACAATTTCCCCAGGCAGATTCTTCTTCTTTATGTATATGGAGTAGGACCTGTAGACCACATCCATTTCACTCCTTCAAATCTGTCACTGGGGCCAATGCCTCGCTCATCATTTGCTTCAGATTCTCTCCTCTGCTCTCTGGAACACCCTGGAAACGAAGGACCAGGTTTGCCCTCTCCATTTGTAATTGTAAAAGCTGTTCTGTTGAAATTTGCTTTTTTCCCAATTTTTGCACCTTTTTCTTCACCTTTTGAGCAGTGGTGTCAACCTTTCATTTTCTCAGCTGTTTGATGATCCATGCTTTTAAGAGTCTCCTTGAGTTGTGTCTGCTGAGTGGTGATACATTGATTCATTTTTGGCAGCTGCTCCTTGAGGTTATTCATCTGCTCCAGCAGGGGGCGCAGGGACTCTGCCATCGTTTTAGCCAACTCGGTGGTTCCTTCCGGTCGTGGACTTTCGGCTGGTTTCGTTTTTAAAAGTTTCTCCTTCTCCGTCCTCTTCCCCGCCATCTTTGTCTGTTGTTTACCTTCGCCAAACTTTTAAAAGTCTCTGAATATGCGCTCATACACTCGTACACGCCTTGGTAAGTCTTTCCAACAGTTTTTGCCGCTTTTACTTCCGCTCCCCCCCCCCGATCTTGCTTATAAGTCTATGCACATGGAGGGGCCCCTCCCCCGCTCGCTTTGCTCTCTAGTGCGTGGGGCGGGGGAGCTTTCTTTTTAACTTTGCAAAACCGCTCTATTCTGACTCACGTTCATATTCGGCCATCCAACCTTGCTTTGCTTTCGTTTTTAGCTGCTCGATCTCCAGCGCTTGTCCCAGTCAGCGTCACTAGTTGTTTACAGACATTCGGCAGAGGGACCATGGGGACGGAGAAGCGCCTCGATTCCCCAGCATCGCACTGGCGAAGAGGCGACCTCTCAGAAGTCCTTTGGCCAGGAGCCTTTGGCCAGGCTCCTGGGGGTGTGTGCGATGCATGCCCCCCCCCCTTCTGCCTGTGCGCAGCTTCACCCCCGGGAGGTGCGACTGCTTAGTGTGCCCTGTGCTGAAGTCTCAAGTGTTCTAGTTGGTTCTCCTGCCTCTGGATTGAAGCAGAATTAGGTATTCTCTAGCTTCTCTAGCTGTATTTCTCAACTATAAATGTTGGTTTGCTCAGAATAAATTTTATCTGCTTAAAGTGAAACACAACCATTACCTTCAAGCAGTTTCTTAAAAATGTTGTATGTGCAGAATATGCCACTGTTCATAAGGCAAATGTCTCCTGTGGTTAATATTCAATGAGACAAGTTATTTCTTATGAAGGCAAATGGGTTGTTAGACCTGTTATTTAAAAAATAGGGTGCTTTGTAGCATAAAATCGTGTTTCCTGATGGTGACAGCAAGGACACAACCTGCCAGAAGCAAAATGAGGAACAGGTTATACTGCTGCCTGCTTGCCTTTTAGCCCCTTTGTCTAGACATTACAGCAGATGAGGTAGTTTTAAAACGTGACTGTTTATAATGTGAACTGTTCCCTAAGATCTGAAGTGGCTCAAGTCATATTAGCATTTTTTTCAGCCTCATCTGTAAACCACAAGAATGCAGCTGATTCTAATTTTTATGATTTATGAGTTTGCATCAATGATGCTGTACTAAAAATCACCATTGCATGCTAAAAACATTTGATCATGGAAACCCCAATTTTAATTTCTAACTGGGTGGCACTGTTAAGATCACCTTCAAGGAGGAGGCCTCTCATTCAACCCCTAGTAAATCTGGGTGAATTTGGTAGCTTTATCAGCAGTTTTATTTGGTGTGGGCTAATTATTTTATTGATCGATTTATACACTGCCTTTCTGCTAAATCTGGGCCACCAAGTTGGCTCACAATTAAAAGCAAAAACAGTAATAAAACTACTTTCAAACCAGTACACTATATATATATGTCAGACAACAAAAAAGGTCTGCAGCTGCTGGTAGAAGAGTGACAGAAGGGGGAAAGGCAAAAACCCCTGGGGAGGGAATTCCACACTTTTGGTGCTATGACTGGTCTTTGATTGCTGCCTGTCTCATCATGAGAGGCAGAGAATACTGAAACAGAGCCTCAGAAGATGACCATAGCAGGTAGGTTTACCTCTGTTAGCCTAGAATAACATGGTGTAGAGCTGGGAACTTTGCATGCTTTTTACTATAAGACTAATACTCAAGATACACTGCGTGTATAAAAAGTGCCATCAAGTCACAGCTGACTTATGGGGACACCATAGGATTTTAAAGGCCTTCCTCTGCATAGTGACCGTCGAATTCCTTGGTGGTCTCCCATCTAAATACTAACCAGAGCCAATCCTGCTTAACTTCCAAGATCTGATGTGAGGAGGCCAGCCAGGACAATCCAGGTCAGGGCTCAAGTTACACTAGCTCCCTCCCAAAAAATTTGCAGAGCACTTGAGTTTTTAGTGCTTGATATATATTTTCTGCCATCCTTCTAGTAATTGGGCAAATTTGCTTAAAACAATGAGCAGGAAACCAAGGGAGAGATTAAGGCTACATTTATGAATAGGTATACTAGAATGTGCAAAACTATCTCCACATAAAAGCATTTTACTGGATAACGGCTGTATTATACGAAGTCCACATAGAAGTGTTCTGTTTTACAGGAAGTGTGTATAGTGATTAGAGGGTTGGACTAGGCCTGTGGAAATCCCTGGTTGCCTTGGCACCTAATAGATGATGTTGGGCTGCTCATTTTTATTCAGGAAATCTAACCTGAAAGGGTTATTGCAAGGAAAAGATGGGAGAACCATGTATGCAGACCCGTTGCCATGGAGGGGCATTTGGGGTCAGACCCCCTCCTACTCCTGGTGTGCCTCCTTGGCAATGGGGAGGCTGGGGAAGGAAAAGGAAGCCACCCTACCACTTCTGGTCAGTTTCACTCCCCACAGATCAGCTGAATTTCATCCAGTCTGCCATAACCTACTTTAAGAGGGTAAAACATGTATAGCTGCAGTAGATGACATGAGTTCTTCAACCAGCAAAGCTCTTGGCCGGTGATACATTCAGCAGGCTAGAATCCTCAAAATAAGCAATACAAATTATTACCTATATAGCTTTGATTTTTTTTCTATACAATGGTACTTCCAGCACCATTTGAGGCTTTAAAAATTCTACTTGTCAGTTACCACACTGCTATATCCAGAACTACTAAAGCTCATAAAAATAAAGACTAATGAATCCCTCCTAACACTTGCTTCCAGGACTCTAAGCACTGCTATGTTTAGGTGCCCCCACTCCCTAAAAGTTTTCCATTTGCCATACTGTTAATATGATCCTCTGAAGGCATACTAGTTTAGTACAGGGCTGGTTTAAACAAATTCATGATCTTTGCCCTATTAGCATACATACAATCTACACTGACAGTACTTACAAGCAGCAAGTGTAGGATTAGAGGGTGAAGTGCAATGTGTTTTAAGTCCCTACTTACAAGATGCAACTCCATAAGCATCTTAGCCATCCCTCCAGGAAAACAAGTCACCATTTTTGGGTGTTATCAATGTAACTGTATATAAATATTTACAGGATGACCAAGTACAGCCGGTATAGTGATTCCCCAGACTTATCACCTCTGCATGCATCAAGGTAATTCTGCCACACTTCTACAGGGTGTGATCAGATAATTTCTAACAGATAAGCCTCACCCCATCCTTAAAAAACATTTGACCACCCCACTCATTTCCAAGGAGAAGGCATAGCCCAGATCAGTAGGACATGCAGAAACAGGGGTGGCTGGATGGTAAGGGCAGCTTCTACTGCTACCGGGTTGTTCAAATAGAAACAAAACGTGCTTCAGTTGCCAAAAGGGCAGGATACAGCTGGGGAGGGGGCAGGGCTTGGCTACATTAATACATAAAGTAAGGATCGAACAAGGAATGGCGTATTACTTCTGATCAATAAATCTCCAAGAAAAAGAACTGGTTTTATAAAACCCCATTCTTCACTACCCGAAGGAGTCTTGGAGCAGCTTACAATCGCCTTCCTTTCCTCTCCCCACAACAGGCACCTTCTGAGGTCAGTGGGGCTGAGAGATTTCTGAGAGAACTGTGACTGACCTAAAGTCACCCAGCTGACTTCATGTGGAGGAGGAGTGGGGAATCAAACCCAGTTCTCCAGATTAGAGTCTACCACTCTTAACCACTACACCAAGCTGGCTCCCAACATATTAGTGATCCAAGCACATACTCTACATTATATAACATTGCCAATGGCCATCAGTGAGAGCTATAAACAGGCCTGTCCTATCCATCAAGAGTCTCTTTCTTGCCCTTCCTTTAGTATGCATAGAAGGTACCAGAGATGTGCTTAGGCATGATCAGTCACATCCTAAGGGAGTAGATTCAGAAGAGCAAGTGTTCAGACCTTTTATTTCCCTGTCCCATAGAAAAGCTGCAACGTGTAGCTAGACAAGGCACAGCTATGCAAGCAATCCCTTTCCCAACAGTTCACCAAGAATCTGTACAGTACAATCTTTCTTGGGAGTACCAAGGTCAGTCTGAAGGTGGGTGCCTAATTTCCTTAGAGAAAATTGGCTGTAAAGACACTTTCCTTGGACATGACATTTATTCACATAAAACTGAAGCACTGAACTCCCTGTAATAAAAAGGAGAAAATTAGTTAAAAGCTCCCATGCTTAAACAAGTTGAAGCCTGCATTAAAGACCATTCATCAGGCTGTCTTCTCTTAAAAGATCCTTCACAGTATTCTGTTTTTTTAAAATATCCTACCATTATTCTTCAGTGACCACTGCAAGAAAATATGTTTTCCATGTCTCTTGTGATGGTTTCTTTTTTAAAGATAAAAAAAGAAGTAAATGTGGAGTATTGGCTTATCAAACCTGTTTGTAAGCTCTTTGCTCATTCATTCCCTTTTCACACATTTGTTGTTCTAAAATTTGTGTTCATTTAAAATATATACCCACCTTTCTCCCAGGCACCCTAGGACCCAAGGCGGATAACAGCAATATCAAAAACAATTTAGTAAAATGTCTTTGGGCTGCAACTCATGCATTCAGGCAGGCTTGAGTGTCAGGCGATGTCTCTGTTCTTCACAGACTGGAAAACCACTTTTTCCTCACAGCAGGAGCGGAAGTCCCATAAACTCCGTGTCAAAGGCCCTCCCAAGAAGATGGCTGCTCTTCTGCCAGCTGCCCTTCTTCTCTGCAATTCTTTTTCCACAACATTTTTCTGCTGCTTCATGAGAAAACACTTCAGATTCTTATTTGGAGTTCACCCCCACACCCCCAGTTGCCAGGCAACGACTCACCCAGCCTCTGTGCAGATAAGCACCTTCCTCTAGAGGACAGCATTTCCAGCCTGGGACCTAGTATGCAAGGGTTGCAATAATACCTTCTAATAATACCATAATTGTAAAGGCTTACACAGGTTTGGGTAGGCAGAAAAAACATTCTGTTTCTTTTAAGGCCCAGGCCATTATAGAATTTTTTCTCTTAGTGGATAATAGGGCTCTTGCTATGCAACAGATGCTGCCCGAAGGCATTGTGGTAGGCCGATATAACTTTTAATAAGAGACAGAAAACTGGTTGACAATGATTAAGAAACGATCAGGGAGAATAAGTGATTTGAGTATAAGTCCGTTTCTTTCAAACATGCCAAGGAAGTTAGTTGCCAGTGACATCATAAAGTGTAGAGATGTTGGCTAGTTTTCTGACTAGCTACTACCAAATTTGAAGAGAGGGTATTTTGTTCAACCTGGGGCCAATCATTTATGCAAAAGTTCTATGTTCTTGTCTTTTGCCACGTAGTTTTCTATTCCATTTCTTGAGCTGTCCAAAGTGAAAAGCATCCTTGAATGCGACAATCCAGACAAAAATTTAGGCTCTGTGTTAAGAGTTATCCACAATACTCACTGGAAATGTAAATAGAATAGGTTACATTGAAGTCTTGGGACTATGTTCAAAGTGACATTTTTTAAAGTTTTCCTGCATGTGTAGACATTTTGTAACCATCTCTTATTTTAAAGGATGCCTTAGAAGTGCCACTTGTATCCACCCTTTCCTGGAAGGCATGTAGATCAACAGATTAGTATCAATTTGAATTAGGAGATTCTACACTGGCTACATCTTAGTCCTGGCTCTCATCTCCACCCCTTCCCCAGGGGTAGATTTCATATGATACTTAAATGATATATTCACAAGAGCTCCTAACCCATCCAGATTTGTGACAGCTGTGGCTGGAGAATTACCAGAGCCTATGCTTTCACTTCAGCAGTTTCCAACATTTCTGGTATGGTGACCCTGAAGTCTAAATTTACTTTCTGGTACGGTGACCCCCCTCTAGGGCCAACCAAGGTTTTTTTTGGCACCCCTAGGCAAACTGTGTGCCTATGCTTTCACTTCAGCAGTTTCCAAAATTTCTGGTATGGTGACTCTGAAGTCTAAATTTACTTTCTGGTATGGTGACCCCCCTCTAGGGCCAACCAAGTTTTTTTTTGGCACCCCTAGGCAAACTGTGACCTTGCTGCCCATGTAGTCCAGCAGTCCATTTTCTACAGCAACCAAAAAGATGTTCTGAGAAACTAACAAACATCACACAAGGCACCACTGCCCTCGACTATGAACCCCACGCAAGTACAAAGCCTTGCATATAGAGGTTACATTTAAGCCTTTGATCTCCCTCCCTTTATTAATACCTCTAATCCCCTCTAAGATTCTCAGACAGTCGCTCTGATAAATGGTTATCAATCAACTTGCATATGCTCTGAAGTACCAATTACTGTATGACATAAAGATTGCATTCTCAGGGTCAGGGCTTGGTTTCCAAAATAAAGGCCTTGCCTCAAATTAAGCACTGAAGTTGGTTCTTCTAGCAGCGACTTCACACAATGATGATTTCCCTGCTCTGCACAGGAAAATGCATATACCTAACATTTGTAGGCAAATGTAACATTTTGCTCACTGAGAGAGCACAATTGGTTACATTCATCACTCATGACAGTTTATGCTCTTTTCTCTACAAAGCAGAAATATTAATGCAGGTTAAATGGTCTAGTCTTCAACCTCAGTACAGTGAAAGGGGCCAAGCATGGTATAAGATGTGAAAGGACTCCTGGCTTCCATCTAAACTTAGAAGACAGACGTGGTTCTTTTACCACTGGGCAAGAACGACGGTGCTACTCAACAGTTATTTGCTCAAAACTGCTTAATGCTGAGCCTTATGCCATCTTTAATCACATTCAGAGTGGTTGAAGTGTATACATTCATCATGACTGCACTGCGATAAGAGGAAAGATTTCACCCACACATTACTGATCTGTCTAAGGGCCAAACTAGGCAAAACTGCATCCCCAAGTCTGCCATGGGAATGCAGCACCATTTTAGAGCCTGGGTTTTTTTTTTACTTTTAAAATCTGCTGCAGGGATCCAGTCCTAATCAGCTCTGCAGCTCCTATCTCCACCCCCTGCACTGTTTCCAAAAACCTGATGGCTTTTCTGCCCTCATTATTTTTACATGTGGGAGGGGAAATGGAAGAATATGATAAGTTGGCAATGCAAAGAGCAGGAGCAGCCATTAAGAAGGGGTTGTCCTACAACCCGCTCTTTGGTCTCAACCCACGTGTTGGGAAACAATGCTTTAGTCGATGGACAGAGTCTACCATGGGACAGATACAGATAGGACAGGCTGCTCTCTATTCAAGTGCAAAAAAAGCAAGTTCCTAGACATTCAAGCAAAGGGGTGTGTGTGTCCAATTGCCAACATATGTAGTACTATACTATTTCCATTACGCTTCTGGCTCCAAGCGTGCTATTCCCATGCTTAAGTCTCACCTGTTTTCTTTGTTACTAATATCAAGAGCAAGAGCAGGCCTTCTTTCAAATTGTGTGGCCATTCCTTCATTTTTCACCTTCTCTGTGACTCTGGGTGGGTCTGTGTTTGAGCTGTATTTTGATAAAATCTAAAAAAATGTAGAAGAAAAATTAGGAAAGTGTGGCTGTTTCTAGCTTAGAGCAGTTGCCAGTTCCCCTCCACCCATGTCAACAGGCAAAGAACCCCTAGCAAAAATGCAGAGTTACAGCCCTGGCTGCAGAAGAGTGTAATTATCTCACCTGCAGAATTTGTGTTGGAATGACAGTTATTTCAGGAGCTGGCGGAGGAGTGGTAAATATGTTTCTGTAGTCCGATATGGCAGGAGGAGCAGGTGTTTTAAGACAGTCCAGATACGTGTTTGAGGGCAGGACAGGCGCAACAGCTTCTTCCACGTACCCTTTATTTGGTACCATCTGGATTACATACGGTGGCTGTAGAAGAATCACTATGTCAGCAACAGGAACACGGAGACTCAGTACCACACTTAGAAAGTGAAATATGATTCAGATCATCATCACCACTGAGACACCGTCTCAATGCAGTAATAGGATGGGAGATCTAACTGTGACACTCAAAACATTAAAAAAAAGAGGTTGTTTGGTGCTTACTTCAGGCTCTTTTCCCAGAGACTGAGGGTCTGGATGGGTAACTTCATCTGTATTATTAGACGCGTCTGACAGGTTACTCTCTGGGGATTTTGGTAAAGTGGTATTCTTCCTAGAGGGAACTTTCAATCCAGGTGTACAGAAAGTGGGCGCTGCAGGTGAAGCCATATAATCATAATCTGAAAAAGATAGAGTGGTAATTTCACACAGGGAGGGCACAGTTCAAGGTTTAGAAATGTTAGGCATAAGGATATCAAAAACATAGGCCCGAGGTCCATCATTCTGTGATGGCTCCCTTATTTGCCAGATTTCAGTTTTCAGTCAGAACACATGGGAAGCTTCTCAGTTTTGCCTAAAAGTTTTTTTTACAATTGGTTAACAGTGGCCCTTTTGGCACTTGAAAGGTGCTGGGGGGTGGCACACACAAGAATGACTCACCCTGCTGTGCTGCAGGCCCCTGGAGCATGTTTAAATTGTACATTTTAGACCTTAAAATGGCAGCAGTGTCCTTGTGGTCAGACACGAGAACACCATCACTTCTAGTTTGGCCCTCAGTATACCTCTGAACATCATGGTAACAAAAAGCAGCATTTCTAGGATGCTCCTAATAGTAATAAAATTTCTTCTTTACCTCAGGTTTTGTTTAGCCTAGTTGCAACACCCCCCCCCACACAACTCAGCTTGTTTAAATGTAATCAGATTTTTATTTCTACTTTTGAATGGCTCTTTCAAGGTTTAAGGAGCCCATTTTGAATACCCAGGACTTACCACACACTTTACTCTTTTGCCCCGGTGTAGCTGGGTTCTCTTTTGATGCCAGTACTCCTGATGGCTTATCCATCTTATTAGCTTGCCTGAGGAAAAGACAAAAATATTGTCATGGCTACGAATGAGTCGATGACATAAGTGAAAGGATACTGCATTTGTGTTCCTGAAGACCAGATTTTCTTCATGATGTAGCAAGCCATGTTCGAAGAGCTTGTCCAGTGTTGTAGGTCTGTAAAAAGGTTGTGATCTTTACATCTCCTTTCCCTTTCTTCCTGTGGATCAGTTGGAATGAGGAGATGGCATGACAGACAGACAAGAAGCAGTAGCTATTTCTTTAAAAGTATATTCTTCTGATGTTGTTGCAGCAGTCTCATCTCATCCTTTCCCCACTAAACATTTACACATGGGTAACACCAGGGATACCTGCATGAAGCAGATTGTCTAGATCTGTTCCAATCTGCCTTCAATATTGGCTATGTGATGAAACACCCTTGATAAATGACCTCTACCAGGAAATGAATAGGGGGACAGCAATCCTGTTAATTCACAGCAGCTTTCAATACCATTGGTCACGGTGTCCTTCCAGACTGCCTCTCGGGGTTGGAACTTGGGGGCATTGTTTTGCAGTGGTTTTGGTCCTATCTTTAAGGGAAGGTTTCAAAGCATACTGCTTGGGGGCTGCTGCTATAGCTCTCTAACCTACCAAGTCCCACAAGGCACCATCTTGTTTCCCATGCTTTTCAGCATCTGTGTAAAGCTGCTGGCAGAGGTCATCTGAAGATGTAGGCTGAGTGGTCACCAATACGCAGATGACACTCAGCTCTATCTTGTGCTTCAAGCAGATCCCACGGGTGCTGTGAAAACCATTAGCATGTCTAGCTACCGATCCCATTAAATATCTGGGAATAAAGGTGACTGGGGCAAAACTGTAATCTTTTTAGAAACAATTATCAGAAAACCTGGAAACTGATACAAGCAGATTTATAGAGATGGAAGAAAATTAAAAATCTCATGGCTGGGAAGAATTTCTGCAATCAAAATGAACGACCTGCCAAAACTAAATCTTTTATTCCAAATGCTACCTATACATATAAAAGAAAGAATATTGATAGAGTGGGCAAAGACAGATAAACAAATTTATTTGGAATGGCAAGAAACCAAGAATAAGCTTTAAGATTACAAAAAAAGAGAGTTAGGCCAGTTTGGTGTAGTGGTTAGGAGCGCGGACTCTCATCTGGGAAAACCAGGTTTGATTCCCCACTCCTCCACATGCAGCTGCTGGTGTGACCTTGGATCAGTCATAAGTTCTTTCAGAACTGTTCTCTCAAGGGCAGTTCTCCAAAGAGCTCTCTCAGCGCCCACCTACCTCACAGGGTATCTGTTGTGGGAAGGGGAAGAGAAAGGAGATTGTAAGCCACTCTGAGACTCTTTGGGTAGTGAAGGGCAGAGTATAACCCATCTGAGAAACAGATCAATCACGAAATTTGAGGAGAGATGGAGCATGTATTATATGCAAACAGGAGACAAATTTAGAATGAGAGTTTAAAAATTGTATATAAATGTATTGCAATGCAGAGGCAGAATGACAAGTGTGAAATATACATGTATAATGAAGTGGATTTTGAGCAGAAATATCTTATTTTCTTATTATGAGATGTATAATAGACTTTCCTTTTATTTGGACGTATTAAAAGTTATAGCGAGTATGCAGAAATGGTGAAATATTTAATACTGAATATGTGGTAATGATGAAACTAATAATGTAGTTGCAAAACAGATCAGTTATGAAATTTAAGCACCCCAACAGAAGTAAGGACCATTGTGTTTTATAGATAATGTCTTGAAAATTATAACAAAGGGGATGTTGGGGAGAAATATTTTCTCTTTTATACACTCTGTAATATACGATTATCCTTGATACATACAATTATATAATGCTGTTGCTCTGCAAGAGCCTTGCACAGCATCTATAAGGCTATGGACTATAACTGTAAGCTGGACTGTACAACAAGTATGCAAGGGTATTGGACTGTGTGGTAGCCAGAAGATGGCGCCAATCTCCTGGACTGTAGGCACATGACCAGCCAAGGGCAGCCTTGCCCTGAAGCAATGTGCCAAGCCAGACATGGACCCGTGGAATACCCGATGCCTCTCACCCCTGCATCCCTGCAGGAGGCAAACCAACCTCCCTGACACTACAAGTACGCAGAAACCAGCAGCAGTTCACTAAGAAGGAGCCATGCTCTGCAAAGAAAGCCTGAGCATTCCTGTAAAGACTTCATAGAAAGGCTTCCTCTCCATCACGCAGGCACCTCCCCCCCACCTGCGCTAGAGGTTGCACATACTCTTCATTGTAAACAAAAGGACTTCCTCCATGAGAGGATTAAGCAGCTGTCCTGTCCACCCACCACCCATCCTGATAACGCAGCTGTTGATCGTTGGGCCATTACGGTCCATCCATGGGTGTCACCATTAGTTGAATATTATTGCAATTGCCCAACCATTAAACCCATCCTCCTGACCATTAGTAACTGAATTTTTCTAGATTTCCTGGGGACTATGTGACTGGTGAAGCATCCCCCTCCCAGTCATTTTAGGGTATAAAAAGAGAGCATCTCTCCATTGTGCATACTCTCTCTCTTGCTTCCTTCCTACCTACCTAACCCTACTCTATCTTGCTGGCTCCATTCTTAGCGCTGTTTGGAGTCTTCCATGTGCATTGCTGGCCAACACATGATCCCTTCCCTAGTACTTTCCCTATTTTTGCTGCATGATTGCCTCGTCGCATCGGACAGGTAAAGTATCGCCCCCATAAATGATACCTTTCTCCTAATGCAACTGTTGCTGTACCTTTTTATCTAACTTCTTAGTTCTGTATTACTGGAGTGTATGATTGTTTCATTATTATTGTACGTGTGTGAGAATTATTAGTAAAAAAATCACTCTATTTTAAGATCTAGTCTCTGCATCTATTTCTGGGGATCTGGATAAGTTGGACTCCAGTATACATACATTATTGTTTCCTTAATTAAAGCCATTGCCATTTAATATTCAAATCCCCCCATCTTATTAATAAATTAAGGCAATTTGGCTAACAATACCTCTTCTCCTTTTTGTATCCCCTCTATACTATTACTTTGTTTTCTAATATATCTACCTATATATCTTTCCTCTCCCTTCCCCCCCTCCCTAAAAAACCATGAATATGTGCCTTGAGGCAGTTCTGGGATGGAAGAGGAGGGCCAACAAGTGGAAACTATCCTGACAAAACAGAAGTGCTACTGGTAGGGGGAAGGTTTGACCCAGGAACTGGGATATTTCCTGTTCTGGATGGGGTTGCATACCACTTGAAGAAGCAGGTTCGTTAGAGAAACAGGTGGCAGCAGCAGCCAGGGGCACTATTTACCAGGTTTGGCTGGTGAGCCAGCTGTGGCCCTTTCTTGGCAAAAAAGATCTTGCCACTGTGACGCATACCCTAGTAACATCTAGATCAGACTACTACAGCACACTCTGCATGGGGCTGCCCATGAAGACTGTCCAGAAGCTACTGTTGGTACAGAATGCTGCAGCCAAAAGTGGGTTATACAAACCATACCAATCCAGTTTTGTTCCGTCTACTCTGGTTTCCAGCTTGCTTCCAGGCCCAATTCAAGGTGCTGTTATTAACCTTTAAAGTCTTATACAGCTTTGGGCCAGCATGCCTCGAGGACTGTCAACTCGCATATGAATCTACCCAGCCATTCCAGTCAGAGGATAGCCAGGGGGCAATGTGAGAAAGGGCCTTCCTGATTGAAGTTCAAAAACTCTGAAACTCCATCCCCCGGGAAATTTGTCTCCTTCTATTGCTGACCTCTGCAAGCCCTCCTATCTGCTTGTGTGTTTTTGTGATTTGTTTTAAACATTGTACATATATTTGTAGTTTACACATATATGTAGCTTAGACACTATTTTAATGTTTGGAAACACAACAATGAACCTACACATTAAGGGCAGAAAGTAAAATAAGGTAGTAAGAACATCTAGTCGTCATTTCTCACAGAGTTTCAAAAGGATGCTACTTACCTACTTTTTTTTGCATTATTGAGCAAGAAGATTGTTTGGTCTTCTGTCAAATATACAGTGTCATTGTCCACAGAAAGGTCACGCCCTTTAATACAGAACTGTTCTATCTTGGGTGATGGGCAACCAGAATAATCCTCTCTTGGCTGTTCCTTCTGTACATGGGCTTGTTGTAATATATTCACAGTGTTCCAAGTACTGGGGAGAGCATATTTTGAAAGCCCAAAATCTGAAAGTTGTGGAATTCGCACCAGAGGATCAGGTCTGGAAGAATCTTCAGGGCAAGCAAGGTTTTTCAGTTCCTCTTGATCAGACTTGGCAGGTTCAGGATCAGTTTCAGCTTCATCTTTTGTTGCTTTATTTAAAAAAGAGAGGCTTGAATTTGTGCTGTTTCTCAGCCTATAAACTATTTAAAAGAATGCAGTTGCTTCAGTCTTAACTGGATAACTGGATTCCCAGAATCCAGGTATCAGGAGCATGGCCTGAGCATGCATGCTGCCTCCTCCCAAAAGTCTTCCAAGGTTCATTCTTGGAATGACAGGCTACAATTTCTTGTGACATCTGAATACACTGCACCAATACACTGAACACAGCTGTTGGAATGTGTATTCCTCTGAATGTCTCCTTCTCTTACCTGTAGAGGTTGACATTTTACAATCTGATCAACCTTCTATTTCCTGTGACCATCAAACCAGGAAGCTCTGTAGATAAGGGGGAGGGGGTAGTAGAAGTAGTCAGGGGATGGCATTACATGAACACAGCAAACAAGCTGGGACCATACTCAGTGCAAACAAACCTCTGTTTATATTAGAGCTTGCAGTTTAATGGGATTTTAACTTTTTAGATATGAGCGGACAAAAGTGACTTGTTGTGCAAAGCTTTCCCTAGCCCTAGAATCAGGAGAAACATTTTTTAACGTCGTAAAGGAAAAAATTATACACTGTAAGGCAAAAAAAGACTATTGAGCCATCATGTCTTTAAGCATAAAGTACAATTGAATCAAATGACTCAATTTGCCTGAGAAACATTCCCCCAATGGAAGGAAGTCAAGCTATAAGGAACAGGAAGAAGATACCTTGGCATTAGAAGGGAATGAGTGAATCTACCCCATAATTCCAGGTAAAACTTGAGACATAAGATTCAAAATACATTAGGTACACCGTCCTGATTTTTTTTGCTAGTCAAATATTTTAGGTTACTGGGGAAAAAACAGAGGTGTTTATACAGCATGCAAAACTAACCTGGCATAAAACAGAAACACTAAAAAACTACCATGGAAAACCAGATCTCAGTCAGTTTAAGGAACCTGGGGATGGGGGAGTTTTCTGGACAATTTTTGGATACAAAATAAAATGATGATATCTAGATGTTGCCAAACCTTCTAGACTGGGAAAGAAAAAAAATTACCTGCTTCCCTAATAATGGGCTTGTATCCGTATTTCTCAAAAACGTCTCTTATTTTTCCAAGGTCTGCTGCATTTCTGTTCATCAGAACTTTGCTGGCCTTTATGAAGTCATATGTAGCATCTCGATCTTCAGATTTCTTAATAAGAACACTATCAGCTTCAACCTTGAATTAAAAAAAAAATTGTTAGCAAGCTATATGACAAGATCAGAACAGAGCAAGATCACTCGTTATGAGTGCTGATACAGTGGAACTGACATAGCCTTTAAAAAGGGTATTTTGTTCCACAAAATGGGAATCCATAATATGGATGATTTCCTTCTGTCTTTTCATAGAGAATATCAGAAATACATGTTCATTGAACGGCTGAATAATGAAAACATGGATTATTTTGTGGGGAAGGAGGGAGTTGAGATGTGCAGCCATCCTACATATTGGGGCCAGCTACAAATACAAGTAATACAAGTAATATTTTCCTATTATCTAAGCCACATTCTAAATACAGATAAACAAAACAATCGTTTCCACGAGACAGTAAGGGCAAAGCAGCCCTTAAATAAGTTGAGGTCCAGATAGGGCCCCCTACTTCCAATTTCTTCTAAGCACACAATAGCTCCAAGGAGTTTCAATCCATATTCCCACCAGTCACACAAACCTGCAACATCTATCATGCTTTCATTTTTTGTCATGATGTGTAATGGAGATAATGTATCTGACGTATCAAATTATGTTCTGTTTTAGACTTCAGGGCCTGACAACCCCAGGTACCAGGTTTCAATGGTGACCCAAGCTGGCTCCTGGCAGTTTTACAGCTTTATTGTGACAGATGATTTAAGAGAGCCCAGTGCAGCCAGTGAAGTTCTGCTCATGAAAGGCTCCTAAGTAAGCTCAAAAATCATGGGATAAAAGGACAACTCCTTTTACGGATCAAAATTTGGCTAATTAATAGAAAACAGAGAGTGAGTATAAATGGACAATTTTCTCAGTGGAGGGTGGTAAGCAGTGGGGTACCGCAGGGATCAGTACTTGGTCCACTGCTTTTTAACTTGTTCATTAATGATTTGGAGTTGGGAGTAAGCAGTGAAGTGGCTAAATTTGCGGATGATACGAAGTTGTTCAGGGTGGTGAAAACCAGTGAGGATTGTGAGGCACTCCAAAGGGATCTGTCAAGGATGGGCAAGCGGGCGTCAACATGGCAAATAGGGTTCAATGTGGCCAAGTGCAAGGTGATGCACATTGGAGCCAAAAATCCTAAACATAAATACACACTGATGGGGTCTGAACTGGCAGAGACTGATCAAGAGAGAGATGTTGGAGTTTTAGTAGATAAGTCACTGAAAATGTCGAGACAGTGTGTGACTGCAATAAAAAAGGCCAATGCTATGCTGGGGATTATTAGGATGGCTATTGAAAACAGATCAGTGAATATCATAATGCCCCTATATAAATCAATGGTGCGACCTCATTTGGAATACTGTGTGCAGTTCTGGCCACCACACCTTAAAAAGGATATTATAGCTTTGGAAAAAGTGCAGAAAAGGGCAACTCGAATGATTAAAGGGTTGGAACACTTTCCCTATGGGGAAAGGTTAAAGAGCTTAGGGCTCTGTAGCTTGGAGAAAAGACGACTGAAGGGAGACATGATTGAGGTTTATAAGGTTATGCATGGGATAGAGCAGGTAGAGAAAGAAGTACTTTTCTCCCTTTCTCACAATACAAGAACTCGTGGGCACTCCATGAAATTGCTGAGCGGTCGGGTTAGAACGGATAAAAGGAAGTACTTCTTCACCCAAAGAGTGATTAACACATGGAATTCACTGCCACAGGAGATGGTGGCGGCTACAAGCATGGACGGCTTCAAAAGGGAATTAGATAAGCATATGGAGCAGAGGTCCATCAGTGGCTATTAGCCACAAGGTATAGATAGGGGTTCTGGGGCAAGTGATGCTCTGTCTTCTTGGTGCTTGGGGGGGGTCAACAGTGGGAGGGCTTCTAGTGTCCTGGCCCCACTGCTGGACCTCCTGATGGCACCTGGTATTTCTGGCCACTGTGTGACACAGAGTGTTGGACTGGATGGGCCTTTGGCCTGATCCAACATTGGCGTCTCTTATGTTCTTAAACACTCACCTTTCCCTGATGGGGTTTGCCCCAAGGGCCAATTTGTTCATCACCCAATTGGAGGGCTGGACCAGTCTGATTGTAAGCATATTTTCTCAGAAGATTGGCTTTATACCCCGCCCTTCACTCGAAGTCTCAGAGCAGCTTGCAGTCTCCTTCCCTTCCTCTCCTCACAACAGACACCTATGTGAGGTAGCTGGGGCTGAGAGAGCTCTGAGAACTGCTCTTGAGAGAACAGCTCTACGAGAACTGTGACTGGCCCAAGGTCACCCAGCTGGCAGTGGCGGCATGTGGAGGAGGAGTGCGGAATCAAACCTGGTTCCCCAGATTAGAGTCCACCACTCTTAACTACTAGACCAAGTCCCAAGTCTTGAGTATTATATAATTGTGAATAGTATTGCAGCCTTGAATGTATCTTACCATCTAGCACTCTGAAGGGTGACTCATTCAAGCTCATACTGGAATAAATATTCATCTTTAAGGTGCTGCTACATTCTGTTTAGTTCTGCAAATAACTAACAGCCCTGTAACCGATTTATGTGTCATGTTATAGTGCCCTCCTCCCCCTGGTCATTTTTCCCACAGTCAGAAGTACAGAAGGGTCATTTTCCTTCCTTTAACTAAGTTTTTGTGCCTATATAAGACTTGCTGCCTTGGGATAACCTAGAATCTCAATTTCGTAAATATTCACATCACTGCCCCTTTTGTAAGTCCAATAAATTGGCATAATTTAGTGCAGTTCCGCAGGGCCTGTAAGATGGAGCTGTTGTGCCAGGCTTTTGGTTGAGGCAGCGGGTGCCCCTTTTTGTGGCCAACCCCACCAGTGGCCCCTGGACCCTAACATCCTAAATCTTTCACCACTGCTGATATGCTTCTATCTGAGCTGACATGGTACTTAGGAGTATGGCATTGTATATTGTTGCTTTAACTTGGTTTTAAATATGTTGTATTTTATATTGTTGTTACCCACCCCAAGCCCATTCGTGGGGAGGGCGGGATACAAATCCAAATAAATAAATAATGGTGGACTAAGTTTAAGCAGTTGCTTAAGAAATCTATGCATACGGATGCCTTTAAAACTTAGGGAAAATTTTACTTTTGTTCAATTGTTTTTAAAGTAACTGTTTATTGATTATTTAGAATCTACTCTGTTCCTGTTTCCGCTAACCATGTGATACTAAACTGGGGCTGCTATCTAGAAGCTGATTAGAGAGTTCTTTTTTTAAAAAAACCCTTTAATCAGATTTACTGCTGATTTTTGCTAGAGTCTATGCCAAATGATTGCCCAGGGAGCTTCAGTTTGGTCACATGCATATTTACTCAGAAGTATGTCCCACTGGGTTTAATGGTGTTTACTCTTATGTAACTGTGCACAGGATTGCAGAGATGTAACTGTGCTAGTTTGTTGCAGCAAAAATCCAGTGGTGCCTTAAAGACTTACAACATTCATTTCCAAGTCAGAGCTCACTCTTTTGGTTTATTACCTCATGTGCATTCAGCGTAACCCTACTGTGGAAAAGGTGGCTGAGGTGGGCTTTGATGCAAGTTTTAAAAAGTGCTCTTTGGTGCCTTTCGCAGTTGCACGCAACGTCCCTCTGAAGCAGAGGTTTTTGTAGGATCTGGCAGCCTCCACTTTAATAACTCTGACTATACGATTCAGCTCCCTTTACAGTCTGATGAGGAGTATGAACAATACTGAAGACGTTAACACATATGAGGTAGTTCATAGAAGGCATACAATTATTGCAAATTATTTGAAAAAAGGGGCAATTAGTTTGCTGGATGATGTTACAGATTCCAATACTTTATAATGATATAACTGCATGGACAATCATTCAGGTTCATAAATCGAGATTTACTATTACTATCAGCTTTCTCTGAGATCACTATCCTTAAGTAAGCACACGCTAGCCAAACTTTGTATCAGCGAGAGAATGCAATATGAACACTCTCTCAATGTTCTCAGCTTGACATTGTTTTTCAAAATGACGTTAACTTGGTTCCACTCATCCAGCAACCAGGTCCCCAACTCCTCTGATTCCTCAGAACACTGAGCTTCCCTTTTCCTGACCACTCTAATCCATGGCTCACTCTGCCTGAGGTAAAATGTGAACAATTATAGGTAACTCCCTCCCTCTCCATTCCCTCTGCTCCCTGAAATCCCACTGGATCTTACGGAGATTAAGTCTGCTCAAGCCTTGAAAGGGGTTTGGCTGTTGACAATCCGGTTGTTGGGGCCAGATAACCTCCTCTATGTCACAACTTACAAAGACAATACTGACTGTAACAACTACTGGGAACTGAACACTCACTTGTTGTGCTATTGTTTAAAAATAGAAAGAAGAGGAGGACCTTGCCCAGCTTCCTGAGAAGTTGTCGGGCTAGTCTCTTCAAAGGTTCTAGTTCTTAGTCCAGTCACAATAACCCATCCAGTCAAACTGATATGCTGTCTTGCTTTGAAAATTATGCAGACCATACTGTAGAAACGAAATTGTTTCAGACTTTCATTCTGTAAGCAAACCAAATATTACCTTCAGTGTCCTGATTTCAGAGTACAGTTCATGTAAATATCTCATTGGGGAGTCATCCTCAAATTCTCCAAGACACATAAATGAAGGGGGGGAAAAAGCACAGTTCAGTATCCTTAAGATGTTCTAGGGCAGGGGTGTCGAACTCATTTGTTACAAGGGCTGGATCTGATACACCTCCCTCACACCTCCTTTTCCCTCCCTCTCATGCTTGTAAGCCAGATAAATGCCCTGGACAGGCCAAATCTGGCTCGCAGGCCATATGATTGACACCCCTGTTCTAGGTCATGGTTGAAGATGGACATGTTTCAGCCTAGAACCTCAATGAAGCCATGATGACATTTTAAAAATAAAGTTATCACTACTATTACATAATAGTGAAATGCTAATAAGATCTGGTGAAAACATCTGAACAGAACCAATGAGTTAATGTAAAATGACTTCGTGCTGCATGAATGAGCCTGGGGCTCATTCTCACAATCCCTCTTCCTTCCCATGCTCACACGTTCCAAGCTAATTTAGTCACTTCTGGATTTTCAGCAAGCTATAGTTTGCTATTTCATCATTATGCAATATTATGTAGTTTGCAAAATACCTGGTTTTATATGTATATTTTCTTATAGTAATCCTCTTTTAATGTATTGTTTTATGCCAATAAAGGCTAACTGACTGACTGGCTATTTCATCAGAATCAGCAAACTATGGTTTGTTGGGAACAAGCCACATCTCATTCAAGTAGAGCCAGTCCCAGGGTTTTTGTCATTCCATCTGAATTTTGCCTTAACAACTTAGTTCAAATCCAAAAATATGCAATGAAGTTATAGTCGAGTTTGCTAAACTAAACCCTCTCCCTAACAGGAGACTAGAGAAAGACAGGGAAACTGCCTTGGAAGCCTTGGTTTGCTAAGTGCAAATGGAGGAAGAGGAGAGGAGATTGGATTTATACCCTGCCCTTCACTTGGAGTCTCAGAGCGGCTTACAAACTCCTTTCCCTTCCCCTCCCCACAACAGACACCCTGTGAGGTGGGTGGGGCTGAGAGAACTCTGACACAAACTGCTCTTTTTCAAGGACAGCTGTGCCAGCCAGAGCTTGTGACTGACCCAAGGTCACATCAGCAGGTGCAAGTGGAGGAGTGGGGAATCAAACCCGGTTCTCCCAGATTAGAGCCCGCACACTTAACCACTACACCAAACTGCAGCATTTGATCACGGTCTGCAAATCTGCTCCAAACATTTTCGAATCTTGGTTTGCTGTCCATCAAAAGAATACTTAGCCCGTGGTTATGGACAGCAAGCCAGAATTAAGCCTTATGTGTGCCTAGGACTGAAAGGACATCCCTCGAATCAAAAGTCCCAGGCTGGTGGAAGTTGGTTATAGCTCTTTAAACCAAGGCAACTATTTCTTGGGATCATGGCTAGCATCTGTTCACAAGATGTTCTATTTTACAACAGTTCATTGTATAGCTTGTGCACAGTCAAAGAACAGCAAGAAAAAGCCCATGTATTCATACTAGAGGATTCCACAGAACCAAGCCACCAACCTCACATTTCACTGCTATTTATACTCCATTCTTACCGGTTTCATCTGCACGAGAAGCTTGCTTCAGCTGCTCAGCCTGTCTCTCCAAAGTGGTCACTAAGGCTCGCAGTTTACTGAAGAAACTTCCTGTTAGATCCATGCTGGAGGAAACCCTACAGAACACAGTGTTTTATTGCTATTGCCATCAGAGCAAACTTCCAGTAACTGGCAACATAGGGAATTATTATAACGGGAAGTATTTAAGTACAAGTTGGTTTTTCTGAAGTTTGAAAAACAGAAGATCCCACTGAATCCATTCCGGCCCTGTACCGGCCTGAGCTGCACATAGCTTAGCCAGACAGACATCCACAAACTGTGCCTGAGCTTGGTAGGCGATTGCTATTTTCTACCAGTCAGCTGTGGGATTCATTCTTGCCACAAGGTTACCTATAACAATAATTCCTAAACTGATCAGACCTTATACTAACTTATGGTAACTGAAAGCAAAATAGTTTTTAAACATGATGGAACATGCCTCCTTCAGAGCTAATCTTCAATCTTATCTAAATCAATGAACACAAGAAATTATTTTTTACTTTTAAAGAGAGATGTAACACTTCCGGAAATTTCTGAAGCCATGGAAATTAACTGCGACCCCCCCCCCCCCCGAAAGAAATGTTAGGAAAACTGAAATATATGCACTACTTACTTTCCTTTCAAACCTAGCTAATTTTTTTTCTGCTTTAACAAAATTCACATTTTGTAGAAAAAGAGGTGCAGGAGCTCATTAGCACAACTCATTAGCATAACTTATTTGCATATGCCACACCCCCTGGTATCACCGGAAGTGTGTCAGAAGGCAATACCCACTGCTCAGGCTCCACTGGACTGTTCTAGATTGCTAGCTATGGGGGGGACGGGGACCGCGCAGATTCTTGTGGCCCAGGGCTGCTGGGAGCAGGGGGCGGGGCTTGTTGCATGTGCCCGCCCCCTGGACTCTTTACTGCCAGAGCTCCATTCCTGTGCGCTCCTGCAGGAAATGACCCCTGGTTCAGCGTATAAAACTGTACTAAATGGCATATACCTAATATTAAAGTGAGACATAGCTGCAACCATCTGCACCCTATGCAATCTCAGCACATTTCACTCGCCCCCTCACAATTCATAAAGTCTTTCCCCCCACTCCTCCCCAAATCTTCCTAATTTTCCATTGGAAAAATTACAAAAAGTCCTCAGACTTTTCATGCTATACCAGTGGTACTTTCTGAGGCTAATGGAGACTCAGTCATCAATCATAAGAGCCACTATAAGCATTATGCTCTACTGCACACACACGCACACACATATAATATCAATAGCTATATTGTATGTAACAACAACCTTCAGAATTATCAGATTGCTTCTGAGTATGCAGGGCTGTCTTTCCCCACCAACCCTTGCATATCTGAAGTGAGGGGAACCGCTTCACACTCTGCCTTATGGCTCTCTCCTACAAAAGCTGATGCCAGAATATACAAAATTAAACAGGTGGTTTTGTTCAGTTGCACAGTCGAGTCCGACTCTTCGCGACCCCATGGACCACATCACGCCAGGTCCTCCTGTCTTCCGTCGTACTTCGAAGTTTGCTTAAATTCATGTTCATTGCCTCAATAACACTGTCTAACCATCTCATCCTTTGCCGTCCCCTTCTTCTTTGACATTCAATCTTTCCCAGCATCAGGGTCTTCTCCAGTGAGTGCTCCCTTCTCATTTGGTGGCCACAGCTTCAGTATCTGGCCTTCCAGGGAACAGTCAGGGTTGATTTCTTTTAGGATTGACTTCTTGCAGTACCACTGTTTAATTTTGGTGCAATAACCTAACAAGGTTTCACCTCTAGATTTAAGACCACCATTGCATCACAACCCCTGCCTCTCCGCTACTGGAAGACTAAGCGTATGCTCCATCTGAACAAGATTCTTAGCAAAAGTCACAATGTTCAACCCCGTAACCGATAGCTGGGCTATTGTTGAGGACTGATAATACCATCAACAGACGTTACGACATTGACTGTACATTTTATGCATGTAGAGTCTGCGGGCTTCTATAAGTAATGACAATTTAAGTACAGCTGTTGTACTGGATCAGAGTCCGGTCTTCCAGTCTACGGCCTACTTACGATAGCGGCCAACTTTCCGTCAGGCATTAAAAGGTAGCATTCCTTTTTTAAACCTCCGGTGCCTGCTATCTAATGCTAAAACAGTTGTGTATCCCCACAGCTCCTACTGATTTCCCCTTCCCAAAATGGGCCATCAGGCATACCAACTAGGGGTGCCAGACCACATAGACCAGCCCCACTGGAGAAAACGGCTGCTTTGAGGAAGGACTCTATGGCATAATACCCCATTAAAGTCCTTCCTCAAACCCCACAACCAAAGCTCCAGGAATTTCTCAACCCAGAGTTGGCAACCTGAGGCATTCCAGATCAGATCTATGGCACAAGGGGGGGGGGACTGGTTTAAGCCTTCCGGACCATTTTCTTGACTCTAAACAGCCATGGGAAACCTCTGTTAGCATTTGAAGAAGTGAGCTTTGATTCAGGAAAGTTCATGCTAGAATCACTAGGCTTCTGCTTATTGAGCTGCCCGTTGCTAAATTGGTTTGAGGAGGAAACAGAGAGAAGGGAGAACAACAGAAACGCACAAAACTGTACTGCCTTTATTTAGCTATCACGGGCAACAAGCCCGGATAAACTTGTCCTTAGTTTGTCTTCTTCATTCGTCATTTAACCCTATACCTTTTCTTACTGAAACTCAAGGAGGAGCTATAGGAAACAACAATAAAGACAGCATGTAACGATCCATGCAATAAAACCGGATTTCACATTAAAAAGAAAAGGAAACAGAAATAGTATATCACACAACCTCGATTTCAGAGCACGATGAAACACAAACAATACAATACACCCAGGAAACAATACAGTATAAAGGAGGAGGACAAGAAACCTACCTGACACACACACACACGGTGAGCTTCTAGTAAGTGTTCCCCGTTTACCTCCACGCAAATGAACAAGAATTACGAGCCCTACCTCCCCAACAACCCTACACCGAAAGAGGGGAGCGGGAGAAGCCCACTCTGCCAGTCCCCCCCAAGCCCGACCGCGCGCGCCCCACCCGCTCCAGCAACAGCCGTTTCCTCCTTACAGCGTCCCGCCTCGCGCTTTGAATCCCTCTCAACAACAAAGACCCCGATTGGTCATTCCAGCAAGCGCGCAGGCGGCCTCGCGAGAGCAGCAAACCGAGCGGGTTCTTGTCGGGCGGCGCCATCTTGAATCCTCCAGGGCTGCTGCTGGGGAGGCGGCGGGCCGTTTGGTATTCGGTGAGTTCTCGAAGAAGGGCCCCTGTGGGAGCTGGAGTGGATGAAAGGAAGGACGAGAGGCGACTGGATTCCTTTCCCGCCTTCCCTAGTGGTAGTCCTCGCTGTCACATGGAAATGGTGGTGGGGATGGAGCTGCCTTCAGTGTGTTGCGTAGGCTACGGGCTGGATCCAGCCTGGCATGGCGTTATTTGCTCCCTCGCATTTTCTTATTAAAAATCTCGTAGGCCATAGGCTGGCGGTGTTAAGTGTAAAGAGCAAGGAAGTTAGCCATTGCAAAGATAAATCGTTAGAATATTCCCTACCACCGAGGGACTCTTGGTTCAAACCCCCCTTTACCCATTATATAATTTTCAGACCATTCACCGCCTCTTTAACTTACTTCACAAGGTAGATCCGTATTTGGTAAAGGGTGCGTGCACACGAAAGCTCATACCTTGAATAAGGAATAAGGTGCCATTGGACTCTAAATTGGTTGTATTACTTCACAAGGTTGTTGTGAGGATGGAATTGGGGAATACGACTTGAGCTCTTTGCAAAAACAGGTAATTTAAAACTAATATTTATTAGTTTTAAATTACCTGTTCGCGCACCCGTTCCCGATCCGTCCCTTCAGAACGAAAATGCAGTGCAAAAAAGAACCTACTAACTGGTAGGACTTACCTGAAGCACCGCAGCAAGCGCGGCCATGAGATCGCCGGCGCGCTCGTCTGCAGGAGCAATCGAGGCAGTTTGACACATGCGCAGTTTGGCTGCCTCGCTCTCCTTTCAGTGGCGGGGAGGAACTGCGGGGGGGCTCAGGGGATCTGTGTGATCCCGCCACCACGTGTCTGTTTTGGTGCGGCTTTGAAAAGCCGCACTTTGGCCGTACTTCTCCCCCACACACACACACTTGAGCTCTTTGCAAAAACAGGTAATTTAAAACTAATAAATATTAGTTTTAAATTACCTGTTTTTGCAAAGAGCTCAAGTGTGTGTGTGTGGGGGAGAAGTACGGCCAAAGTGCGGCTTTTCAAAGCCGCACCAAAACAGACCCGTGGTGGCGGGATCACACAGACCCCCTGAGCCCCCACGCAGTTCCTCCCCGCCACTGAAAGGAGAGCGAGGCAGCCAAACTGCGCATGTGTGCGTGTGCGCAGTTCGGCCGGGAGCCTCGATTGCTCCTGCAGACAAGCGCGCCGGCGATCTCATGCCCGCGCTTGCTGCGGTGCTTCAGGTAAGTCCTACCAGTTAGTAGGTTCTTTTTTGCACTGCATTTTCGTTCTGAAGGGACGGATTGGGAACGGGTGCGCGCCGATTCCCAGATGTTGCGGTGGGATCGCGCCTGTTTGCTGCGCCCCCGATCCATCCCTCTTTTGGGCCAAACCCTCCCGTGTGACCAGGGCCAAGAAGTTCCTCAGTGAATCAGGTCAGGGTCATATGATTCTAGCATTTATTGATAGTTTCAGGTGGGCAGCTGTGTTGGTCTGAAGCAGTAGAACAAAATTAGAATCCAACACGCCAGTAGCCAGGATTTTGTGGCTTTCGGGGCCAATTTTTTTCTTTTGGGGTGGGGCTGCAGTTCTCAGCAGAGAAAGAAAAGCCAGAATTCTGAGGATTAGCTACTGTGGAATCAAGCCTTTTAAAATCAAAGCATAGAGGCTTCTGCAAATCTTAGCCCCAGAGTGTGGCAAAAGCAGGCTGAGAAAGGGGGTGAAAGGAGAATAATTTTTCTGGTATATGGTAGGCTGGCACTGGAAATACTTATCTGGGTTTGGCCAGTAAACTCTCCAATTTGTATAAAAACACATAAAACTTTTATTTACAAAACAAAGGACAAACAACACATAGATGAGGGAAAGAACGTATACAGTCCAGCAAGGAATGCAAACCAAAACAAAAAACCTACCTGGCTATTCTTCTCACTACATAGCAGCAGGGTGGAAGTTGAAGAGAGCTTCGAGACAGAGTCTTAACCATTTAGTCAATAGAAAGCTGTTACTAGGATAAGTCTCTAAATTGCAAACTGTCAACCAGTTTAGATGACAGTTCTCAGTTGCTGAAAGTTAATCACTTCTGCCAGCCTAAGCAACAATTCTGATAATGAGCTGGCAGGTGTGGGTGATGACTTCTGTAGTCAAGAAAGTTAACACTTAGGCAGAAACAGAGTTAGAAGGGATCCTAGAAGTTGCCTACTCCAACCCCCTTGCTCAGTGCAGGCATTAGTCAACTACAGCACCCCACTCTGCTTAAAGGAGCATACACCTTTTAAGAATGTTTTAAAATAATTGGAAAAAAGCATTTACAGAAGAAATTCTTATGGGACTGTGCCTTTAAGAAAGGGGGCAGAGCCCCTGAAAGCCCCACTGTAGCTACAGGCCTGGAGTCCAGTGGCACCTTTAAGACCAACAAAGTTTTATTCAAGGTATGAACTTTCGTGTGCATGCAGACTACCTCAGATACATTGAAATGGAAGGTAACAGTTCAAACTTACAGACAGAGGCTGAACAGCAAATTAGCATGTCTCTGCATATCTTAAAACATCTTCACCATGTTACATGCTAATTTACTGTTTATTCTTTGTCTATAAGTTTGAACTATTAACCTTCCATTGCTTTGTTCTGCTGCTTCAGACCAACATGGCTACCTACCTGAATCTATCTTCCATTTCTGTGTATCTGAGAATGTGTGAGAGCACATGAAAGCTCATACCTTGAATCAGACTTTGGTCTGAAAGGTGCCATTGGTTTCTAAATTTGTTCTAGTATTTATTGAGTTAGTACATCTCTATCTTGTCTTCCTCTAAGGAGCTCAGAGTGGCATACAGTGGCTTCCTCTCTGCTGTTTAGACCTCCCGGCAGCCCTGTTGTAAGAGATAGGAGCTGCTCCAGGGTCACCCAGCAAGTTTCCTGGTAGTGCAAGGTTTTGAACCGGGTTCCATAATATCTTAGTCCAACACTATAACTGCTGTATCATCCTAGTTGCCATTTGTTGCAGCTGTCCCTGCAGTCAGTTTCATTTAAGTGCAGCCAGATGCTCAGCTAGGTTCATGTCATCACTGTATGTTCTGTAATTGCCCCTATTTTCTCATAGATGTTGATGGTAAATTACTCTCAATAGTTAATTTGTTTTCTTTCCAGCTCTTCCCCCCTCCTTGTTTTTGTGTGACAAATAATCTGTTATTGATTCAACTAGATCCATTGTGGGATTAAACATTTGTACATTTCAAAGGAAAACTGTCATGGTTAGTTTACTGTTTAGAGAAAACAGGTGTGTTATAATGGTATCCCTTTTACATCTAAAATATCAGATAATACATAGTTCTGCATATCTTCATATGAGATTGAAGCCTCTCTTCCCCCACCAAGCATTTATGATTTACTGAAATGAAACACTCTGGCCCCAATCCAACAGAGTTAAAACTGTTGAATCAGTGGGATTAAATAATTTGATTATATTGAATTTTGGCCTCTGTATACATTAAATTTTCTATGCTAGGACCTCAAGCTGATGGAAACTTATGCCAAAAAGTACTGCCTAAATTGTGGCTTTGTTCAGAGGCTTTGGCCTAGAGGAGACTCTGCCAGCCCCATTGGAGGGAAAAGTTGAGCTGACATCTGTGCTAGTAGTGTGGATTGTGCAGCTTGATTCTTATTCAGGCAAAAAGTAAATCCAGTGGAATTTATGCTTGTATAGACAAGACCAGTCTTTTGTTTTTTTAGTTTCTGCTTGGCCCACCTTGTTCCTAAAAGGTCAGAATAAATAAAACAAGCTACACAGATTCTTATAAAAATCATGCATCTCGTACAGGTGTCTTAGCCTTACAAGATCATTCTCCTAATACTCCAGATTCATGTGGCTGGATTGTAATTGGGAGTTGAGGTTGAAATCCCTATCTCTTTACATCCTTTGCATTCCCATGAGGGAGAAAGTATGCACCTGCATTCAGTTTTCTCTTCTGCTTTCTTGTCACATAGCATAGCGAAACTGCTGCTTGAGTTATTATGGAATACTCATGTTGTCCTAGATAAGAGGGTTTTTTTAACATGAGGTTTGGTTAGACAGTCTTTCTGCCCTTTATGGTCAGTTAGCTGCTTAGAGAGGTTTATCTGGTACAGTTAGGACAGGCCTATTTGTCACTGAGATGGTATACCTGGTTCTGGATTCAGCCAGCAAACCTCCATGGCAGACTAGGGATTCAGACCTGAGTCTCCCAGATACTGGTCTGATACCTTAACCGGCACACCATTCTGGCTCTGCTGTTTATTCCACATACACCAGTTCCTCCACAGATGTGGCAGGGAGAAAGCTAAGCAGAACCTTTCTTGCTGACATCTAATTTTCTGTGCAGGGTTATTTTTGTATGCATTGTCATGTTGTCCCCTACTTGCAGACCGAAGTGGTCCATTCAGAAACAGAATCATCACCGCAGTGAGAATTTAGACGCAGCCTGTATCCGTTCCCACTGCACATGGATACGTAAGCAATAGGGAAACAATGAGAAGGACCTGCATTGTCTGGTATGAAGTAAGAAAAGATCCATCCTTTGGCATGCTTGATTCCACAGACCTAGCTCAAAGTGAGAGAACACTCATTTGCTCCCTCAAGTTCTGTACAATCCACAGAGAACTTGGGACAGGGTGCTTGGCCATTGGTGAAGGAGTATTAGCTCTGCCCAGTTAAGATGTACCTGCTGGATTCCCTGATAGGGATAAAACAGGATACAGGTGTGTTTATAGCTAGAAGTTGAATTTTCTAATCCATCTCCACCAGTGCCTAGTGCATCTCTTTAAGCTTGAGTTGCTAACTAAAAGAATATTCACTTGCTGCTATTAATTTTCAAGACATCAAATGTCATCTTTTACTTTTAAAGGAATGTTTCTCACTGTGGCGCTGCTTCGAAACAGAATTCCTGGGAGACAATGGATTGGCAAACACAGACGGCCAAGGTTTGTTTCTTTGGGAATGAAGCTCAGGATGATTAAAAGGTTGGAAATTGAAGCTGAAAATGAATATTGGCTGAGCCGGCCATACATGACTCGAGAGCAGGAGTATCGCCATAATGAAGAGCGTTGGCAGGAAATCCGAGAAGCAAGGAGAGCGGCATTAACATCTAATTTCCCTGAGCATAAGTATGCCACAGAACACCTCAACCATCTTAATGTGACCAAGAAATGGGAAAGCTCTTAAATACCCGTTTATTGAACTCTGTTCTCTGATCAGTTGGACTGTTTATATCCATGTCCAGCAACAGTAATCAGTTACAGTAAAGCTTGTTAACAAATAATTTGTTCTTTAATTATGAGTCTCTTATTTAATCAACACTGTGAAGAATTGTTGTCGTTGTTCAGTTGCACAGTCGAGTCTGACTCTTCACGACCCCATGGACCACATCACGCTTGGCCCTCCTGTCTTCTGCCGTTCTCTGGAGTTTGCTTAATTTCATGTTCGTTGCATGAATACTTTTTGTCAAATTATGGACTTTTTGTCAAAAAAAGAATACTTTTTGTCAAGTTATGCATTTTTTACTTCCCAAAACTTTAGTAGTATGCTTACTGAATATCTTCCCATGGAAGAAGTAGTCAGGTTGGCATTCTCTGAACAACAAAATGGGGACTGCATAAAGCAGGTGATCTCTAAAAACACTGGAATAGGAGGTTAAGGAAGTGATGCAGCCCCCCACCTTTGGGGCATTTTTTCCCCACATTCCAGGTTGAAGTCACTTGCCCTAGCAAAGCATTTGCACAAGCTACCTGACCCAAGCCCTTTAATATCCATAAAACAGCAAAGTCTGGTTGTACACATATTATGTACCCATGTGGCCCTCTGTTTATTTGTAAAACAGGAAGCTTCTGTGTAATATTGGGTCACATGTGTTAGGAGTTGGGGTGGGTGAGAATAAAGGTTATTGGGAAAGATTCTAAGAAGGAAAACTCCCCGATATTCTGATTGTTCTTATCCTTAATATTTGACATTCCTACAATACTAAATAATTATCCACTTCCTACTGTTTTTCTCCAAGGTCTTTAAACGGCTGCATAAAAACAGTGACTTAAAAATATTTTGATTTGGATGGTCATTCTAACTTAAATGCTTAAATGCTCTTACGTTGTATTCAGGTCTTTAAACATCTGAATACCTTATTTTCAATTGTGAGTTTCTCCCCTTGGCCAGCACTCTTAGTAAGCTAGCATGGTGCAGTGGCCAAGAGTGGAGGACTCTAATCTGGAGAACCAAGTTTGATTCCCCACTCCTCCACATGAAGCCAGCTGGGTGACCTTGGGCCAGTCATAAGAACATAAGAGAAGCCAATGTTGGATCAGGCCAGTGGCCCATCCAGTCCAGCATTCTGTCACACAGTGGCCACAAATACCAGGTGCCCTCAGGAGGTCCATCAGTGGGGCTAGGACACTAGAAGCCCTCCCACTGTTGTCCCCACCAAGCACCAAGAATACAGATCATCACTTGCCCCAGAGTTCCTATCTATACCTTGTGGCTAATAGCCACTGATGGATCTCTGCTCCATATGTTTTTCTAATTCCCTCTTGAAGCTATCCATGCTTCTAGCCGCTACCACCTCCTGTGGCAGTGAATTCCATGTGTTAATCACACTTTGGGTGAAGTAGTACTTCCTTTTATCTGTTCTAACCTGACTGCTCAGGAATTTCACTGAGTGCCCACGAGTTCTTGTATTGTGAGAAAGGGAGAAAAGAACTTATTTCTCTCTACCTGCTTTATCCCATGCATAATCTTACAAACCTCGATCATGTCACCCCTTAACCGTCATTTCTCCAAGCTAAAGAGCCCCAAGTGCTTTAACCTTTCTTCATAGGGAAATTGGGGGGGGGGGGGAGAAGGGAAGGCGACTTAAGTTGCTTGGAGACTCCTTAGGGAAAAGTGGGGTATAAAAACCAACTCTTCTTATAGTTTGTACTGAACAACTGCTTGAGCTTTGTCAACATTTTCCTTCAATTGTGAAAATAAGAACATGAGTTGCCAGTGGCTCACATAGTTCAATATTCAGTTTGGAAGCCAGATATATTGGGAGCACTACAATTTGGGCATTTTAAAAATACATATTACTGCTAATTTCCAGTGTAGTCCTAACATTTGAAGGGGGGGGGGGAGAACAGGTTCCTGCTCCGAAGATTTTACAATCTAGTGGGTGAGATACCAAAAGACAACATGAGACATCACATCTGTGTAGGAATAAGGGCTATCCCTATTAATCCCCAGCATCTGGTATATGACTTGGTGTGGTAGCTACCAGCTTTTGCTGGACCTATTCTTTTGTATAGTCTAAGTTTTCAAAGCCGTTGTTAGCTTGTAACACATTTGTAGGTTGGTTGAGGTTTGACAGGCGCTTCCTTTTGTCTTATACTGGGTGCCTACTGGTTTCAATGGATAACAACTTAATTAGAAGGATCACCTATCAAGGGCGCACCATATTACTCTATTCACACCACTCATGGGACGGGAGTCGAAGATACGTTCCAATAATGGTGATGGTTCCTTCAGCTGTCATGTCTTCCTTCTGGCTGTTGCTATTATTTAGGTTGGGCTTGCAGACCCCAAGGTTCCAAATTTTAAAATATTTCTTTGCACGATGTCCCTCTAACCCATGGTTCCCCATTATGCTATTTCAATTAACCTTTTAAATCTTTCCCACTTCCAGTATTGAGAAATACACTACAAAGAACTTATTTAAGGTATTTATTTAGTTTCTTTTGCATTCGTTGTGTCATAATCCATTAATGTATCACCACTTTGGCAACGAAGGGCTTAAAGATTATGCATTTTCCCTTGGTCATGAGTCATAATTAAGATATGAATGGAAGTCTGCACTTTGATTTACAAAATATTCAACATGATCTAAAATTATTACATTGCTGGAAAACATACATGAGGATATTACAAGGTACAATTAAAAGTAAGAAAGTTTCAGGCAAAGTGATCTGTGTACTTGTGTATTTATAAAAGCCCATTTAAAAAGTCACTTTGAAGTATTAAACTATTAATTGCAATGTTTTTGTGCATAGGAATATTCCTATAGGCAACATAAAAAGATGTTATTCACATTATGTATCCTCTAACCTCACAATTTAAATTGAATACTTGCAACTTTACTTAGTACAATTAGGATACTGATAGTTAAATAAAATACTCGCAGACACCTTACTAGAAATACAGTGCAATGTATTGCATCTGATGTGTGCACTGGTAAACACGCAGGTTGAAGCAGTCCTAGAAATTAAACCAGGGATGTTCATTCTGTGGTTATGGAATTTTACACTGGGGGAAGTGATGAAACTAGATTATCTGTTTGCTACACCCGCAATCCTTAAACATGTACATGAAAATCCACTGTATGGACTTCCAAGTAAAGAGATTTAGGATTAAGGTAAAGGCTGCAATCCTTAAACTACTTACTAGAGACCAGTCTTTGTGTAATCCCAGAATTGGAACATAACGCAAACCATATAAAATGTGTAGGCTACTAGCTCTTTGGTGTCAAAACAAAGAGGATCCTGACAACATCTTAACATGTTAACATTACTGTACATTTATCTCACTGTTTGCTGAATGATCTTCAGTAATTTTGTAAACATGGTCAGACTCTTCTTACTATTTACAAGATTCAAGTAATATAATATCTGGGAAATAAACTGGGCATCTACATTGATGCAGAGGATGTATTGTTAGGTGGCTATGATACAACTTCATTTAGTGCATTTTGGCTGGTATCTCATATAAAGAGCCTCTTGGGCATTTGACTAACTCAATACTTTCAACAGAAATGCAGTTTAACAATTGCTGTATGGAGAAGGATTTTTAGAGGCATCTATAAAATAAAGTGTACAACAGGCTGTTTTGTAAATATACTGTATGATCCTCAAATTGCTCTGTTGATACTAGCCTCATTCACCAGAAAAATGCTTTGAAGGTAAAGCATTGAAGTTAAGCCTGTAAATGTGTATTTCAGTATAACAAAACTTTATATTCTACTCTTTGGTATCATTTAGGGTGACTGGCAAAATGTCCATGCAATAAGTATTTTAGGTACTCTTTTTTAAAAGTCCACTGTTGATCTAATACACAATTAGTCTGGTAATTTCATTAATTTTTAACGGAATCTTTTCATAGTGGTTTAAGGACTGCAGAACAAACTAAAATATTAAACATTGACAGTGGAGTTTTCAGTGACCCCAACAGGACTGAAAAGAGAGAAATGCATAATTCTGATAATCTGGACACCTAATATTCATAAAAGTGAATATGGGCCTTTAATCCTATGTACACATTACAAAGAGAACCCTGTTACCCACTAATTTTATGTAACTTGCATATGTAACAATGTGATACCATAAAAAGAAATTTGCTGTAGTTGACATAGTGTATAGTTTGGCTCCCGAGATTTACTTAGTCCCATCCTGTCCCCTTTGAAGCTGGTGAAGTACAGGCTGAGGCACTCTTAAAGAGGGCAGAGCAGGACAGCTCCACCCTACTATATATCAGAGGCAATCCTTTTGTTACAGCTCCTAGATGGTACAAGATGACTATGCAGGGCTTATGATGGGACTTTAGAAATCAGCAGTAGCCTCATCACCTCTGTTGTTACATGGACTACAGAAGCACCTGCAAGTTGCTTATGTGCCATGTAAGAGCTTTCCTCATTGTACTTAAGCCAAAGCACTGGCTGTTTTGTGCAGGGAATGGGGTCAAATCCTAGTACCTGAGCAACAGGACAGATGTCAATTTCAGCACTGAGAGCAGTCAGCCCATCCATCAATTATTTAAGAGGCATGGGAGGAAAGGGTTAAATATCTCATATTGACAACTCTATCTTCAAAGCAGTCCTGGGCCTAACCCAGGAGAAGGCCTAATCAGGGATCTTTTGCATCCTGCATGGTTTGACACAAGGTCTGATAGGTCACCAAGGCTCCTCTCTCATTTTACGGTAAAATTGTGAAAAAATGCTATTTTACATCATGCAAAAATGGAATTTCATATAAATGCTGCATTGGTTAAGGTTTGGAAAGGGGGCCAGATTTCCCCTTTTCCATCTAGGTTTTTAATTTGTAAGAGTTTAATAAAACAAAATAATTACACACCAGAGAATTTGATATCAGAATTTTGTCTTCCAAATTTAAATCCTATTTTATGTTTCTGCCAATACCATCCGGATGATGCACAGTCACCCTCAGGCCTTCTAAACTGCTAGCTGAAGCTTCAGAGGTGTAAGCAATTTGTTGTAAGCTAAACCACATGCTGAACAACTGAATGCTGATCGTGAACTAGAAGTCACTCAAGAATTGGTGTATATGCCCTTAAGTCAATTTAGAGCTATTTTCAATATAACTAAATCATATTGAGTAAGAGGACTGACAAAGCATACTGATTTTTATGTGGTTTGGGGAGGGGCCATTAAGAGACTGCCAGTGTATAGTTATGCCAAGTTGAAGGAAAAATAAAAATGTCAGGGTGGATACAGCTGCAGAAACCTATAATGAAAGCAACTAGGAGGACTGCTAAGCAGCCAATTTCCTTGCAGATTTGGAGGGACAGCTAGTCTGGTGCAAAAAACAACAAATAGTCTTGGGGCACAGCTTTTTAGGAAACCGCCTACTTCAGGCATCTGACAAAGCTGGCTCACTAAGACGTTGTTAGCATAAAGGTGCCACGTGACTACTACTTGCATTTGCAGATTTCAGTGCAAAACAATTGCTCCTTGTTTACCCAGAGCACTGCTGTGTTGGATTCTGATGATGTACGACAAAGAATCAATTGGAAGGATCATTCTTACATGATTGTGAAGTTAGGCTTCAAGGCTGCTGAGCTGCTCTCTAACGAGATTGCTTAAGGATGGGAATGGAAATGAGTTACAGTAGTAAAGAAAGACCCAGCTTACGGCAGAGGTCCACGTTGTCTTTCCTTCTGTTACGATATATGACCTTTGGAGATGCACTCTCAGCAGGCCACATTTTTGACCTGGCTGAGGTCCTGCAGCTCATTAGAGTCTATGAGGATCCAACAGGAACAGCAAGCTGAATCTTATCTTTATACCCCCGGTTTTGTGAATACCTTTTACATTTTCATCACTGCAATGCCTTTTCATTTTGGTATTGGTACAAATGTTACAATTAAATCATAAAAGAAAGTCAAATTGTTTCTTTTCCAGTTTTATCTGAGCAGAAACAGCAAAATTCTGGGGTGGTGGTGGTGGAAAGGAAGCTAAAACTAAATAGCCTACATGGCTAGCAACTTTGAAAGGGGCAAAGGAGAGGCAGAAGTAGGTTGTCCCATAAGATGAAGGCCTTGGCACACGCCTAAATCTATCACTATTACTATGATTTTTCAAGTAGAAATAATGTACACAAGGTTCCCCCCCCCATTTTGGCTGGTAGATGTGAATCTGATGACTTATGTATTCCACACTTGAAATCTGCATATTCATACTCTGTATGGAGTTGGCTCAGAAGACTATAAGGTAGCTGTGAAATCACAGGCTAACCTCCGACTGGACACTAACACAGGTTTGTTTCTGTGTTTGTGTGTGCCCCTCACTCCTCTTACCTCTAGTGCATGGGAGTTTACCTTTCTGGCCTGATCAAGCTCCAGTTCACTTGGGACATCAAAATTGCAGGAATCTTGTTGAATTGGAATTTGTTCACTCCATACAAATCCTGCTTCTATCACCTGCTTGTATCAGTTTGGTCAAACTTCGTACAGTAGAGGAGGTGGGAAGAATGCATGTGAATAAAGGAATAAACTGGTTGTGACTGATCACAGTTTAACTGCAGCTTGTCCTGACATCTGAAGTGAGCTCGGGAGTGAAACAAACAGATGGCTTGTTGCAAGCCTGTTACACTCACACTTCACTATCTGTACTAGCTTCCTGTTTCCAGACACAGTTCACACCACAGTTCCAGACACAGTTCACACCATAGTTTTGAACTAAGCTGCCTTCCTTAATGGACTGTTGCCCTTTCCACTCCCATGCTCTCCTGTGATCTTTAGGATTAACCAAGAAGCACCTTCATTGGGGGGGGGGGATCTTAGAATGGTGATATGTAAGACAAAAGTTCCCAATACTGCTCCTTCTGGCAAATCTATTTGGTTTGGCTTTTTGGTGGCTGTATTCACAGAGATTAAATAAGTTATCTTGTTACATCCAGAATTGAATTTTGTACATTTTAAAATTAATTCATGAGGTATATAGAGTCCTCAAGACAGGATATCTAGATAACTATCTAAAAAGGTATCTCCCCTGCCCTCCCCCACCCCAGCAGTCATGCTTCTAATATCTCAGTGCCCTTAGTGAACTGATCATCATGATTACATTCCTGTTACATTACATTACTTGCTCAGATAAGGATTTGTGCCCAAGGTCAGAAGGACCTAGAATCAATGAGATTGTTGGAAAGGCCTTAGAATCCTAGGAAGCAAAGCGGCTGCATTCAAGTGTGAGATAATCCTTTTCCCTTCCGTGTCTCCTTCTCTACCATATCTGAGTAATACTCCTGGGAAAGATCCTTGTGGAATCTATTTCTACATCGGATACTATAAACATGCTTCCCTTCTCTTAAAGGAAATAAGCGTGTGGTCTCTGGACTTGGCCTGAAAGAAATCTAAGAACATGCTACCTACTAGCTTTAGATGGGATTTGTATTTTAGGACTAACAGTCAGGAAGACCTGGTAAAAACATTCAGGTAAACATGCCTACACGGGGTTATGAATTACACGGCTTAGACCAAACAGTGAAGAAATTAAAATATTGGCTTTTTAAAAAAAGACAAATGAAAAATGAGGGAACTCATTCTCCGGACTGACAGTGGGCCTAAATTCTGAAAACAAACAAGCAATTGATTAACCTTGCTCGTTTGATTATGTATTATATTGGAAAAAAGGAAGTCTGAAGGAAGAGGACTTTAATATTAGAGTGGACTAAAAAGCCAGGATCTTCAGTGGGCTTCTTAGTGACACTTACCAGTTCCTCTCATTAGTTGATAATGGTGATGAAGGAAGTAAAACCGCACCATGCCACTAGTCCACCAGGTGGTATCTGGATCACACATAGTTGCCCTGGGCAGGTTTAATGGCCATGTTCCATGTTGGTATACTGGACATCCCCCCCCCCCCGAGAACTGCTATGAAAATAACTTCTGCATAACACTGGCACAGCACCGTCTTCCACATGATTTTTGCAGAATTAGTCCCCTCCATTGCAATACAGCTGGAATGCATAGTTTCTGCATATTGAGTCTTGCGCACCCTTTCAGGGCATTTCAGGATTTGGCCCTTTGGTAGCGGCTTGTCCATGTTGCGAAATGCACATCGAGAATCTTAAGGCATCAGTCAAACTTCCCGCTCTGTAGTAGTGCTTATGAGCATCCATTGTACACCGTACATGGATTTCATTTTTCATATCCTGTTAACATGCTTGCACTGTTCTATTGATATATCAGTGTCTTCCATACAAAATTAAGTAATATCCAAGCACAAATGTATTGTAGAAACCTATTAGGAAGAAAAGTTAAAATTGGTTTAAGTGTAATATTGGATGAATATACAGAGAGATGAGAAAGCAGACAAGTCCAAGCTACCTACATTGCATGCAAACCTAGGCAAGTATCATTCTATGACCTGCTGCCCATGTTAAAGGAAGGACTGTAGAAAATACTGAAGGACGCACCGTCTTGTGCCACCATTTTCTTTCCACCCATGCAGCCTCTGCCTGGCAAGCTAGAAATTGCATAAGAAACTAATTTCTATCCAGATGGAAGCTGTTTATGTTCCGTGAGTGTCATCTGAGAACAGTTCAGTCTTGTATTCTTGAATGTTCCTTGCTGCAGTCCACTGTCTACTGCTTTAAATCTGCTTACGTGACAGCTCTATCGCTAACAGTTGATTTGTCAAGAGTGAATAAAAGTGGAAATTCTTTTCCCTAATCCCAGCTGCATGGAGGCTGATAGTGGCTACTCCATGTTAAGGAAGAAGCACTGGGCACAAAGGTACTTCAGGTGGAGCTCTAGCTGTAAAAAGAAGCTCCACGTCTCGGTCCCTGTGGTGAAAGCAAACAGCAGCTATTGTTTCATGTGCATCGCTAACCTTTGGTCTGGTATTACATGAATGAGCCTCAGGTAGCCTGCACATTCACTTCTCTTCCTCCCAGTCCCATACACGAATTCTTTCCCTTTTCAGAACTGGAAAACTATGGGCTGTACTTGACTTTTGCAATATGATCGGACCATGGTTTGCAATTCTGGATTGGGGTCACTTGGAAACTGGTGTTTGCTGGTTCAGATGGAATGGAAAAATATCATGCTGTAAAACAGGAAGGGAGGGAATGTGGTGTGTGAGGGGAAGAAGGATGGAAACCCAAGGCTTATTCATCTAAGCCAAAGTACAGACTGGAAATAAGTCTGAACTGCATTTTAGCCAGTCTAAGAAAAATAGCAGGCAGAGGGCAATATTCTTGCCCACCTCTATTGCTTAATCATGCTTCTACCCTATAATTTTTTTTCCACTCAATTTTATTTATTTATTTATTTATTATATTTTTATCCCGCCCTCCCCGCGAACGGGCTCAGGGCGGCTAACAAACAAGGGCCCCATGTGCCAAATATAAAACATTTAAACACATAAAAACAACCATTTTATCAAAGTTAAAGTGCTCAGTGATGTGCTCACTGTGCTCAAGACAATTTTATTTATTTGTTAGGCTACAATGAATTATTATTTCCAAGCAGAAATTATTTTGTGTACCTTACCATTCTTTCCTCTTCTTATGAGGGCTGGATATGGAAACCAAGATCAGCTTTCCAATGTAACTATAATATGCTTTTTAACATCTACACCAAAATACAGAAGGACAACAGTATAAGGCACAAGTTACATGGTAAACGAGTGAAAACACTTGAGTTCTTTGCTTACATTACTTTATATAAGATTCCCCCGCCCCCCGTCTAAGACTAAATCTTTACAAGGATTAAAAATAAAATCAGAACACTGGGTTGGATGCCACCATGTGATATTGGAAGAGAAGTTTTACTTAATGCAGTTCTGTTAGTGCAAGACCTATCGTGAGAGCAAGTAGAGATTTTTTTTCAGTTTGGCACCAGGTCGCTCCCTGGCACTCAGATGTTTTTTGAGCTTTCCACAAACCCCATTTAAAGGGACTGCGGTCCCTTTCAATGGGATTTGCAGAGCCACAAACCAGTTCGGTTCGTGAATGAACCTCCCAGTTCGATTCAGTTCATGGTTTGGCCACGGACCGCATTTTTCTGGTTCATGCCCATCCCTAGTGATTACTCTCGTGTTTCTGCTTGTGCAAGAGTTCTTGCATGTTCTGTGGAATCCAGATGGTTGGACTCTTTGTATTACGACAAAATTAACATTCAATACCTGATTTAACATTTTCTTCTTCCGAGCTGACTTCTGGCCACTGGTTTTCATTGGCTAGCAAACGATTCTGGGACTCGCTGAGTGGTCTAGTGGGAAACGGCTGACTGGGGCCAGAGCTGGAAAACAGAAGTGCTGTCAGAGGTTGGATTCTACCACCACAATGGTTTGCCCTTCAAACCTTTCTTTAAAGAAACAACCTAGAATTTGGAAGACAACTGCATATCAAATATTATTGATCATATTTCTAGTGTCTCTCATGGGAACACGAGACAACTGTGAACTTCTGAAGAGAAACAAAAAGGATGTGCAAGGAATTAAGTAGCCAGAATAGGGAGCTGGAAAGATAGCCTGTTTGGAGGGGTCAAGGAGGAGGAGAAAAAAACCCTAGTCTTAGACAAATCGAGCCATTTTATATAAACAAGATGTTCTTAATTGAACTTCTGCTGTAAATCTTATCAAAGACACAAACACTTGCAAATTTCTTTTTCAGTCTCATTCCTGTACAAAATACTACTAGTGTTTCTCAAAGTAGGCTGGTGCTAATGGACAGGGGATAACACAAAGTTCTCAGGAGGGTACCATGCATTTTATTTTTTAAATTCAGCCTCTGAAAGATGGAGGGGCCATGGCTCAGTGGCAGAGCCTCTGCTTTGCAAAAAGAAGACGAAGAAGGCGAAGAAGAAGATGGAGATTGGATTTATACCCCACCCTTCACTACCCAAGGGAGTCTCAGAGCGGCTTATAAACTCCTTCCCCTTCCCCTCCCCACAACAGACATCCTGTGAGCTAGGTGGGGCTGAGAGAGCTCTGACAGAAACTGCTCTTTTTCAAGAACAGCTGTGCCAGAACTATGGCTTGCCCAAGGTCATCCAGTAGGTGCAAGTGGAGGAGCGGGGAATAAAACCCGGTTCTCCCAGATTAGAGTCCGCGCACTTAAATACTACACCAAACTGGTTCAATCCCTGGCATCTCCAGGTAAAATGATCAAGTTTAGGTGATGTGAAAGACCTCAGCCTGAGATCCTGTACCACCACAGCCAGTCTGAGTAGACAAGGGTATGATTCAGTATAAGGCAGTTGAACGACATTGTTCATAAAAATGGATGGCAAGAAGAAAGTTTATTTAGAACCAGAAGTATCCTAGGTCTCAAGATAGGGAGAACACTTTTTCGTGACAGGTTTTCACTGATGGACTGATGGTAGAGAAATCATGCTTTGTGTGCCAAAGGGTAAAGGTTTAAACCGAGAAGGTCTAAGAAAACAGGTGTTGGAAAGGATCTTTCTCTGTGTGAATCTCTAGCGATCACCTGGATCAGAGCAGACAATGCTGAAGTAGATGGACCAATGGCATGAAGACCAGTATGGATTGAGGAGACCCATGTTCAGATCTACATTTTGCATGACACTTACTGGGACAGTTATATTTGAGTCAAGTAGCAGATTAGAGACCAACAAGAGTTTTAGGGAATAAGTTTCCAAGAGTCAAAGCTCCCTTCATCAGGCTGGGTGATATTGCCATTGTTGTGAGGTCAATATAAGGGAAGGGAGACTGGAGGAAGGGTGGGATAAAGAGGGGATTGACAGACAACATGTGAGCAGCAGAGTCCATTGGGATGGAAGAGGAATTTACAGGGGGAAAATAGCACCAACTGATATGACTAAGAAAACAGATCTCCCAAACTAAAGCATCATAAATTATAGCATGAACATTAACCTATATTGTGATGCATTAAGTGATGTAGCAGTGGAGACAAAACCTTTAGTGGTATTTAGTTGAACTTCCTGGACAGGCAGAGGGTTGCCACTGGCCAAACTGCTCTGACTTTAGAGAGTTGAAAAAGGGGATGTAGATCCATGGTTATAGAAAAGAAGGAGTCTAGGACCTGAGAAAGCAAAGCGGTCCAAATGAAGCACGAAATAGAAAGCTGTACATAGTTGAGAGGAATTAGAAAGGAATGGAGATGCACAGTTGGTGTGAAGTACATTTTAGAAATTATAGAAACAGCATAGAAGTTTCTTAGGTGGGGTTAGCTACAATGCTATTGCAAGGTCTGTGTGATACAATAGGGGAGGCACTCCACAGAAACTTGTATTACATTTTCAGACTCTCATATACTTTAATTGTTTATCCCCTTCCTATAACAATTCCTCATCAGTCTAACAGAGACATCCTACTGAGGTCTATCCAAGGGGGCTTACTCCCAGGGAAGTGTCCTCAGGATTGGACTATAAAGAGCTCTATTCAAATCCTTAACCACTGAGCTTGCTAATACTCTTTCAGTTCCTTAGATCAATTTGCCCAATCCCCATCAAACTCAAATCTTATTGGCTCTTGCAACAATGAGTAAATTATTATTACACTTCTATC
>NW_015169795.1:551532-590781 GCF_001447785.1 Gekko japonicus | reverse complement strand
CGAAGACGTTTCCGTGGTCATGTGGCCGGCATGACTAAACACCAAGGCGCACGGAACGCTGTTACCTTCCCACTGAAGTGGTACCTATTTATCTACTTGCAATTTCTTGCTTTCGAACTGCTAGGTTGGCAGGACAGTGAACACTATAAAATGCCACAAAAGTAAACACTGGGGAAAGGGGAATTTTAAAAACAAAGAAACAAAAGAGGGGGAGAAAACACACACATATTTATATGAAGAGGCAGCCCAAATGGGGGGAGGGGGGGAGGGGAATAAAAAGAGAGTAGAAGCCCAGGCGGCAGGGGGGGGCACTCACACACTTAGACGAAACTGAAGTACAACTGAAGGGTTTTTTTAAAAAAAAACGGGGCGAGAGAATAAAAACAGCACAACAGATGGGTGGGGAGGACGAGAAGGGTATTCCAAAGAGAGCAAAGACAGATTTCCTTCAGACTACTCAGCCTCAGGCTCACTGAACACTGCCCTCTCTCAGGCCCCCACCCCACCCTTGCCCTTACAAAGCTAGCCAGCTTGGTCCCAGCGTGCAGCAGCAAGAGCAGCAGCGAAGGGGAATCAGAGGAAGGCAGCAGCCGGGCGCAAGAAGTGGAGGAGGTGCTGTGGAGGCCGTCCGGGATGTGGGAGGGACTGCAGCCCCTGAGCTTCGGCGCTCCCTTCGGCAGGGCAAGTCCGCCGGGCCAAGTTCCCCTCCCAGTCCGCACTGATTTTACTGGTAGCTGGGTGAGGGGGGGCAGAGAGGCGGGCTGAATGAATGCGCCTCGAGGACTCATCGGTAAGGGATAGCCCAAGCAAGCACGCTTCCTACCTTTGTGTGTGTGTGTGCATGGGGGAAACCAGGGAAGCCAGACTCCACGTACAGCTCGGCAGAACTAAGGGCAGCTGGGAGCTGAGGGTGGGGCTTCACTTCCAGGAGGAAGCAAGCCCCCACCCTAACTTCCCTCCCTCCCGGTCCCAACCCAGTCACTGAACATAGTTTCAGAGTGGGGTGGGGGGAGCAATGGTGGCTGGAACCAATTGCCCCCAGGGGAGGCTGAGCACCTTCCTGAAAATTTCGAAGGGGAAGGCTGACGTCCCACGGCCCCCACAAACGTTATGCCTATGCCTGCTAGATTACAATCAAATCCAACAGGTTCTTAATACTGTGGTTTTAATTGTAAGCCGCTTCAAGCAGGACTCTGAAGAGGCGGCACAGAAATATTCTAAATACAAAAATAAAGGCTCTGATAAGTCCACATCTCAGAAGTAGCCGTGGGGAAAGTCGGAGTAGAAACAAAAAGCAGACTATAGGAATGAGAAAAAGAGGAGTTTGACAGGAGTCTATTGTAGCCAGCTTTCTTTACAAAACTTAACAGTGGACAAAATGTGTTTTCTCTGCTTTACTGAAATGGTGCACTGAGATAAATGAAAATAAAAGCCAAATAAAAATACCTTTTGGCAGGCTCATTTTGGCTTGAGACAGTAAGCTGCTCTGGATCCATATTCACTAAGCGCGTTGGGAAGTTACTGCCATCTCCTAAGCTGCATGATAAAATAAATATGAAGCAGTTAATATATAATTAATATACTGATTATTAAAACACTTTTAAAAAGACCCGAGTGCTTTGAGTGAAGAAAAGGACTAATGCATTCAATTGGATGGATCAGTGCATATAGATAGCATATCACCATGTAGGTATTACATAGCAGGAGAATACTGGCTTTTTGCAACACTGAAGGGTGCGCTACAAATATAAAAAGAAATGGCACATTTTAACAACATCTCATTTGCACACCATTACAGCAAACATGCTAGAAGCTATACACATTATTTGTCTTTGACAACACAATTGTTGTTCACTGTTAGACATGAAAAATTGAGTCTCATCCTAAAAGGTTTTGATACACACACATAAAATTAATGGATGTTATAATGAGTAGTAAGCTTGGAGATGGGCAATGTTATGCTTCAAATCTTAAGAATGCCTGGACTGCAGGTATTTGCAGTTTTATCAATTAACTGCATGCAGACTGTTTAGCTTCAAAGTCCTTGTGATTTCTCTTAACATTTCTAAAGAGTTTCTTAACATGTTTTTTTTAGCTACTGCTATTCAGTTAATACTCTATTAATTATACCCGATTAAGTGAACTGCTGACTTTACCTAGTATAGCCCATTGTGGTAAACTTCTGAATAACTCTGGTGGGCTGATGTGTGAAACTGGATGCTGGACTACATGGATCACTAGTCTGATCCAGCAGGGCACCTATTATGCATTTTTAAAGCATAAGTCTTACTATATCAATCTCCACAAAGTGTGCACAGGATTACAGCCTTAAACTCCAGAAAAGTGATCTGTTGTTGAGAAAATTCCTTGAAATTCTGCTACAAAGATGCAACGATCTAGACTTGTGTGTTGCGTGAATTCTGTAGTGCCCTCTGAAGAATACAAGCAAGCTGATACCGTGGGCTCAGTGGCAGAAGATCCCAGGTTCAACAGGTATTTGCAGTTTTATCAATTAACTGCATGCAGACTGTTTAGCTTCAAAGTCCTTGTGATTTCTCTTAACATTTCTAAAGAGTTTCTTAACATGTTTTTTAGCTACTGCTATTCAGTTAATACTCTATTAATTATACCCGATTAAGTGAACTGCTGACTTTACCTAGTATAGCCCATTGTGGTAAACTTCTGAATAACTCTGGTGGGCTGATGTGTGAAACTGGATGCTGGACTACATGGATCACTAGTCTGATCCAGCAGGGCACCTATTATGCATTTTTAAAGCATAAGTCTTACTATATCAATCCCCACAAAGCATGCACAGGATTACAGCCTTAAACTCCAGAAGAGTGATCTGTTGTTGAGAAAATTCCTTGACATTTTGCTACAAAGATGCAACGAACTAGACTTGTGTGTTGCATGAATTCTGTAAGTGCCCTCTGAAGAATACAAGCAAGTTGATACCATGGCTCAGTGGCAGAAGATCCCAGGTTCAATCCTCAGCACCTCCAGGTAAACAGATCAGGCAGTAAATGATGAGAAATATCTCTACCTGAGACCTGGGAGAGCTACTCCCAGTTAGAGAAGACAACAACAACCTTGAAAGACCAATGATCCATCTCAGTTTAAGGCAGGTTCATATGTTCACAAGAGGAATTATAAATAAAAACAGGATACAACAAGGAGTGGAGGTCTACATAAGGGATGATAATTTAAATATGTCTAAGAATGCCTGAAGCAGAACAACAGTCATATATATCTCCTACATTTATACCAAAGGATATAACCTACATATTTTCTGCTCCACTGTGTAGAAACAATACTTAAGAAAACAGCTCTATGCAGACAGGAAAACGTTTAATTTAGCATGTAGCAAGATTAGTGTTTGGAGACTATACAATTTAAAATCAGAAGATTTCTAAAATTGAAGATGCTTTGTGAAATTTTGTAAAATAGCTGTATTTCCTCTCCTAACACTGTTTAGACTTAGTTGTAAAACTCCAGATTTTACTCTTTCAACATTTTTTGAAGCTCAGAAAACAGAATTTAAATAAGAATACCTTGTAAAAACAGGCAACAACCAATACTTTTTTTCATCTCCAAAAACTTCTCTCAGGTTTTTACTGCATCCAAGAGAGAAGCCATTTTTGTCTGGTCCATTTCGAAACATGGGTGCCCGGAAAGCTTCTGTACCACACAAACACAGAGAAAGGAAAAACGAGGAAGCGGTAAGGAAGGGGTACGGAAAGAGAAAGGCAGACATCTCTTCTGTAGTAGATCAGCAATGCCATCCTGTGCAGAGTAACACCCTTCTAAGTCCACAGGTTTAAAAAGGCGTAGTGCTGCTTAGGATGGCATTGTAGGACCACCAGCAGGATTTTTCAAAAAAGTATGTCAAGCTATGACATACAAGCCAAGCATCATCCTACGACAGAGGCAGCTATTTCGGTGGTCCCTGAAGACACAAAGGTGATGCCTCCTGAGTTCAAACCACCTCCTGCTCCAAAGAGGTGGAAGAAAAGGAGCTGTGACTTTCTGTTTCCGCATAAAGGAGCAAACTGGCGCCACAAAATCCACTGGCAAGCACCATGGTGCCCACGGGCAACTTGTTGGGAATCACAGCCCTAAGGGTTGTTTTCTGGGTTATGGCCTTTGTCCTGGGCTGCCTCAACAGCTGTACCTGACTTTGAACCAGTACACTCCTCACGTTTATTGCAATTTATTCCATGTATTAGAAGATTTTTCTGCCAGTGTTCAAGAAAGTTCACGCGACAAGCTAAATCACACAAATTTATCACTGCTGCAGACCAGTGGATGGGGACAAGGAAGAATAACTCTAACGTCAATAGTTATTAATTATTACAGTAATCGTGTAACTATTTATTCTCAATGAACTGTTTTTAGTGATGATTTCTAAAGGAACAGGCCATGCAGAAAGCCCTACCCTGAACAAGTTCCCCTTAAGCTCCCACAGTGTTGCTAGCATCAAAACACCTTCAAAAGCTGGAGAACCATACAATCATAATGAAGGTGCGTGGGAACCTGGTTCTGGTGAGGCAGTGTAGCTTTGATGCTAAATGAAGCAGCTTTTTTCCTTATTTTTTTTTTAAAAAAACCTTTAAAACTCTAGATGTTAGTGTGGCAGATTGGGAACGCATTCTGCTGGGTAGGGGGAGATTGAGAGAGAATACACACACACACACACACACACTTTGTACATGGTGAGGTATTATTGTAGGAGCAAGTGAGCAGCCTTACACTGCATATAACTTTGTGCATACTTGAGACACACAGAAACATTTAAAAATCTTTCAAAACAATTGGAAAATCAGTTTACAAACTGGGGAACCTCTGAAAAGAGTAGGTAAAACCTAGCATCACAGCTGTTACGATCAGTATATTTGTCTGTTAGATAGACCAATGGGAAGGGCAGAGGACAAAACCTAAAAGGACTTTAAACGTTAGGCCTTATTTTAAGTCACTGCTTAGGGAACACCTGCTTACAGCAACATCTGCTTTCCAGTATTTACTGACCTATTGTTGATCTGTTTTTGCCAACCAGCCAGCAGTGGTAGCTAAAAAGTGACAGTATGCTGATGAAAAACATAGCAGCCACAAAGAAAAGGAAGAGGACGTGGAATTTTGCCCGTGTGTCTAGCAATTCATTCTGGGAAGGAGAAGAAAAAAATAATTAATCTCTTTAAAAAAAAAACCCTTCTGTTCTACTTCCCTATAAAGCTTCCTCCTCTGAATGAAACCAAATATCATTATGTTTGAATGGCTATATATTTAGCACTCAGAAAGTTCTTATTTTAATCGCATGTAACCAACATTGTTAGTCACAGAGTTTAATGTTTCCTGTGAAAGCATAACCCTAAAAAGAAATAATATCCTTTGTTAAAGGAAATCTGTGAGTAGTATAAGAGAGACAAAAACATAACCCTCTTTCTAAAATGCAAAAGCACGAGAATGTCAGACACGCATCTTTCCAGATAACATAATTAATTCGTACAGTGCACTACAGAGGTCATTAGCATAAATGGTGTTACTAGAAAATCAGATAAAATCATGGAGAACATCTCCAGCTATGGCTACAAGCTTTTCTAATAAGGGCAACCTTCACTTTCATTGTACAATTTTCACTGTCATAGGCCAAGGACAAACACTCAGTTTCCAAGGACAGACTGAATGGCCAATGTTAACAGACAGAATAACAAGCTAGACGGTTTGCAGGTCTGACCCAAAATGAAAATTCATTGCTCCAAACAGGGAAACCCCAAGGAACTGGAGAGGGGTAGAAGGAGAGATGGGAAACAGAGCACTCTTTATTCTTTAGCTTCTTTCTTTCCTGACCATTATAAATGGATCATTAGAAGGGAAAATGTATACAGAGGAAACTGAATCAAACCTAACCCTCACTAATTACTTCAGTGACAAAGGAAGGGCTCAGTTCTCGTTCACCCCAAGGCTGATTGTTGCGGAAAGAGATTTGGACACAGAGATGACACCAACAAAGTATGTTGTTAAAGTCCAATTCCTCCCTTTCCCATGTAGTCATTTCCTACACAGGAGAACTGAATTGCAGGAATCAGATGGGTAAAAGAACCCCAGAGAGACCAGTACTTCATCCCAAATTCTTTTGTGTACGGTTTGCAAAGAACATTTTAAAAACTCCTAAGTTGGTATTTTGGTATTGCATTGGTATACTGCAAGACTTTAAGAGCAAAAAAATGACAGGGATCCATCTCACAATTCTTTTCTTAATGTGTTCTGCATGTTACATGTTATTTGAAGAGAGAGAAAATGTATGAAAAGATTCCATATAGATTTGGGAGAATGAGATTTTTTAAATGCAGTTAATTCAACAAACCAACACTTTCTAAAAGATGTTCTCTCAAACCAAAAAGCAATTCACTTTGTCATTCAGGGATTTATTTATTTCATTTATCCCCAATGGGGACCCAAGGTGTCTTACAACATTCTTCCCTCCGCCATTTCATCCTCACAACAATCCTGTGAGGCAGGTTGGGCTGAGAGTGTGTGACTGGTAGCCCAAGGTCATCCAGCAAGTTTCCACGACAAGTGCAGGGATTCAAACCTGGGTCTCACAGATCCTCGTCCAACCCTCTAACCACTATACCACACTGGCTCACTAATGTGTTTCAGTTTCTCTTAACTCAGCCAGTATGTTTATCACCACTGCCTTCTTCCCTAGCCTCCCAACAATAAACTTCAAAATAAATAAAGAGACATTATTTTCCCATGTATTACAGATGAAGGATTATAAATTTCCTTTTATTACGATCACCTTGGGACTCACTTTGGAATATGAATGTACAAAATAAAGCACACTTGAACAGATTTCAGCTCAAATTGCATCAATACTAGATTTTTACCTTTGGACAATTCTCAGCAGATTTCCTGCGGCAAAGCTTTGTGCAAATAAAGACAATTTATTAAACAGCTATATCCCTTCAACGCTGATGTTCAGAAACAGTAAAAATGTTGTTAGAAATTCAATGGCTTGTGTGTGCACACGGTAAGAAAACGTGCAGCATTCCAATGGCAAGGAGGTTTATTCGGCATTCACTAAATGAACATGTAAAGGTGATCTTGTGCTTGCACAATGAAGTCAAAGTAAAGGGTAATTACTTTTAATGGCGAGGACTCAGGACATGCCATTAAAAGGAAGAGATTGCTGTCTCTAATACACCATATTTGAAGAACTATTAAAGCCAACAGTCTGTTGAATGCAAATGTAAGAAGCCTCCAAAGGTTTATACTGAGGCTAGTTTTATTTAAAATTTGTTACCCAGCTATAAATTAGAGTCTTTTGATGGCACCGAAGGGAATGTCTGGGTGAGTGATAATATGCTGCAGCTAGTTTTTGCTGAATGTTGAACTTCAGGTATAAAATATTAACCCAAATTGCTCACTGGATCTTGATATGCCACAAAATTTCGGCTGCATCACCTCATGCTTTACAGAGTAACTTTATGTGGATTTTAATGACTGATACAGTATCATTTTCAAAAATGCTTAACTTTCAGAAATCATACAAACTATTTCAGCACTCTCCCCCTTTTTTGCAAAGGCATTACTGAACACATATTGGATAAACAGAGGGACTTAAGCCGAGGAAGTCCTGTCCTGGACTGGACAGCCCTGGGTAGCCTGATCTCATCAGATCTGAGAAGCTAAGTAGCATCAGCTTGGTTAGTACTTGGATGGGAGACCACAGACAAAAGTACAGGGTTGCTATGCAGAGGCAGGCAGTGGCGAACCACCTCTGATCAAGATCATGCCTTACAGGATTCTCTAAATTCTCAGGGTCTCATTTCTTTTCCCCCTTTAGCTGGTGGCTGCTCCCAACATTCTATCTCTTCTAGAGCATTTTCAGTCCCTCAAAGGGGCTAGTTTTTTTTAATGATATTGAATGGAGGGTAATTTACAAAGTTTGTATATTTCTGCATACCCAGGGCGCCCATTGTCCAGTTTTCATTAGGGATGGGCATGAATTGGCTAACAAGCTAAAATCTGGCATGAACTTGGGCTGGTTTGGAGCTCACGAAATGATGTTCGGTGAAGGCGCCTTCCCTGAACATTTACCCGATTTTTGGCTGGTTTGGTTTGGCTGTTCGGACCAGCCATTTAAACCTAAAGTGGAGTGATGCAGGGTCTGCTGCTTAGCTGTTAGGTTGAAAGGGCTGTGAGCCATTTGCCCTTCTTGTTTTGCTCCCCCCCTTTGAAGGAGGGGAGGAAAACCAAAGGGTTAAATTGATTGCAGCTGTTTCAACCCAACAGCTCAGCTGGTCTGCCGCAGAGCTGTTAGGTTTAAATGACTGTGAGCAATTTACCCTTCGGTTTTGCTTCCCCCCATGGCAGACCAACTGAGCTGTTAGGTTTAAATGTCTGCGATCCATTTAACCCTTCAGTTTTGCTCCCCCCCCTGTTGAAGCAGTGAGGAGCAAAACCGAATGGTTAAATGGCTGCAGGGTCCAGTGCTCAGCCATTAGGTTTAAATGGCCAGCAGCCATTTAACCCTTCCCGGGCAATTCCTGCCCCCATTTTCCTGGCCAAAAGGGCGAACGGGAGGCCTTTCCCGGGTGATTCTTCCTTTTCTCCTGGCCCCTGCAAGCTGCAGCTGGGAGAAAAGGGGAACCGAACTTGCTGAAAGGGTTTGGGCCATTTGGTTTGGTTTGGGGGTCAGTTCATGGGCTGCCCCGAACCCCAAACCAAACCATCCTTTTTAGGTTCGTGCCCATCCCTAGTTTTCATTATTCACATGGAGAACCAGCCACAGCCAGTTTAGTGATGCTCCAGAACTACCTTCATAAACACATCCTCGGTTATACAAAGTTCCAGTTTGTAAAACAGTTTTCTTGATCGTCATAAAAGACAGACCACCAGTATTCAGCTTAAACTGAAGATTTAGATTCTGCTGACACCAGTGGGAAAGACAGCCCTAGTACAAGAGAACCGGTATGTCTCCACAAGCCTACAGAAATTTAAGGAAAACAGGCCAACCCCCTTTCCCATTTTTAAACAGTAGACATAAATTGTAACATTTTGTGACAAACTGGCCTGGAGGCTTAGCCATGTTTCTCTGGAAAACAGCGGTACTCAAACCTTTGAAGGAATTTTCTTATTGGCTGAGATCAAATACAGGAACAATTAAAATGAGAAAGATGCTTTTACAACCATGACCTCGACTAGGTTCATTTCTTTGTATATGAAGGAATTAGATCCAGTGATGCATTCATGACATCTTCCAGACAGTTCATGCATAAAATTGGAGTACAGTCCATGCTATGGCATATCTGATGCATACATGCAAAAAAGTCCTGTGATAGGTTATCACACTTCATACGGATCACTTCTGGAAACAGGAAGTTCCTGCCTCTCTCAGGTGACCCAAATAATGTTGAAACCTTGGGAAGCACAGAAGACTACTGCAAGGAAGTTATGTCACCCACCTGAATCAGAGGCAACACTTCCTTCTACTCAATAAACTAACATCCCCAAAGAAAGGAACATTTAGAAAAAAATATCCCCTGGAAACTTGCTAATGCAGTACACAAGAGTAATGGAGACGCCAGAATGCTGGTTTTGCAAAATGTATAATCCTGGTTTATATTCTGGTTCAGCCTTGAATATCCTTCAGCAAGAAACTGACTCTTTCTCTGCTTAACCAACCTCACAGGAGGATAAATTAAAAAAGATCACTCTACATGAAATCTTAAGAAATCAAATTTACTTACCCAAACTTGGTCAACCATAATTGCCTTTTCTAACTGAGTACCTGATCAAATTGTGACTTGAAACTAGATGTCCCAACTATCTTTTTCTTTGTGTTGCAAAATTATCACATTAATACAGGGAATTTCTCTTGTTGTGTGGATGGTAAGCCAGCTTTTTTTCAGAGGCATAACAACACAGGTCTGCAGCATCCAGCATTTAAGAGATTATCTGGCTCACTGTGGCATAAACTTTCAAAGGCTACAGCCTACCTTGTCAAGTATTCTTTACAATCACTGATTTACTATAACCTAAGTGAATTTTCTGGCTCAATAACAGCAAGCAAAGATCATGACAACTGAGTCTATTTTGAAATAAGATGAAGACAATATTTACATTTTCAGATTTAAACATTCAAGTGCAATGTGCTTGTTCAAAACAGGCACATGGGGCAATATATGAGATGTGATCTGTAAGAGATAATTTCTCCAAGGGTGTCAGTCACCTTCAGTGATCTTACAACCATATATTATTAAAAATAATAATATAATAATATGTTATTAGACATTTAACCACTTACAACTAGCATCAGTTGATGTGGAAAATGAATGAAAAAGCTAGATGTTTTATTAGACAGACAAATATTGTGATGATCTAATTAAAAGACTTACTGTCCAAAACTTTATGAAATACTGCAGAACTGTAGCAGCAACAAACAGACAGTACAGGAGGGAGTAAAATAAAAACAAGAGGAAAAACTTGTAGTTAGAAAATCCCACGCAGTTATTCACCCTAGAAAAGAAAGGAAATATTACTGAGTCAGAGAAATGTGATTTTCTTCTAGGCATAAAGTCAGGTTTTTTAGATTACATTTAATCTACCAGCAAAAATATTTTCTGAAAGTAACTTAAAAGCATCAACCAAAACATTATTTTTTAGGTCAGACAAATTAGGTCTCTCTTATTATGCATGACATTTGAAATCAAGACATAAAACTGTCCCTTTACCAAGAAACATGCAGCATTTCCAGCATGACTGACTATGCATACATGTAGATAATCTGTATATTTGCATAAATGCTTCCATTTATGGATTCTCTTTAACATCCCAGTTCTTCCTTTCTTGGCTCCACACTCACTTTTATTTCAAGCTTTAAGAATTCTGAAAGACATTCTTGTAATCATTCAACAGGAACTGTCACAAAATATCATTATTATTAATGGTTCTTAGAGTATCATCCTGCACTTATCTAAATCAATGAGAAAGCTTCCATTAATGCTAACACAGCAGGGACTGCAGACCTGGACTTGTGTTTACAGAGTGTAATCTGTTAAAAGCAAAATCAATAATAACTAATCAAAATTACAATAAAATGTATCAAGATGGGTAGCTGTGTTAGTCTATCAGGAAAAAGAACAAGTGTCCAGTAGCACTTGGTCATCCTTGGAGCCCATGGTGTTGGCAAATCATGTGACACTGGGTATGGATGGGGCAAGGAAGGCCCAATGAGAATCTCTGTCTGAGAGCCCATGGTGGCTCTTGGCTGGCCTGTTCACATTTCCCCAGAAGAAGTCACTCCTAGTTATTCCTGCTCCTGGCATATTTTACAGTACAGCAAGGACAAAGGGTGGGATCCAAACTGCTTTTACATCCAATCTCACCCAGTTCCCCAATTCTCCTTCTTATTACAGCTCACATGGCTTTTAGCCCCTTTTCACCAGTATGTGTGTGGGGGGAAATCTGTTGAATCCAACTCAAGGTGATCTAGAGAACAATCCTAAGTAGATCTTCTGAACATTTTACTCAAGTCTATTCAATGTTCCTAGGACTAACATATAGGAATCCTAGAAATAACATGTAGTTACTTCTTTATATATCAGCATGTAACAGAAAAGAAAGAAAAACATACCAAGGACAGTGATGATCCATTTTCAGTACACACCTAAGGAGAAAAGGAAGACATTTCCAATCAATTTAAAGAAGATAAAACAGCACCTACATGCATTTCATAACACATGAAATCTCAATCTTTTGAAGTCAATAATGACATATCAGCATTCAGCCAGCATGGTGTAGTGGTTAAGAGTGGTGGACTCTAGCCTGCTGGGTGGCCTTGGGTCAGTCACAGCTCTCTCAAAACTCTCTCAGCCTCACTTACCTCGCAAGGCAACTGTTGTGGAGAGAGGAAGGGAAAGGTGATTTTAAGCCACTTGTGAGACTCCTTAAGATAGAGAAAAGAGGGGTATAAAAACCTCTTTTTCTTCTTAATGCAGAAAAAACGTCTCATTACAACTGCCAAAATTCCCATCCAGTACAAGATGGGAGATGCAATGTCAAAGGAGAGGTTACATGGCAGATGAATGCAATCGTTTCTTGACAAATTTCACTTAAGAAAGAAAATAAATAATGAAGGAGAGGTAAAGAGTAAGGTCTCCTCCGATATCTGATTTTTGGTAATGAAAAGATGCCAGGAGAGGATAAGAATCTGAGCGGAGGAGAAGATAGGAGAGAAGAAATGGAAAAAATTTAAGCAGCCCTTTCTTCCTCCCTGTCCTGTTATTCTACTTAAAGTCTAAGTATTCCATGTTTGCCTTTCATTACAATAACCAATCAGCTACTGGAAAATTTATTTATTATTTATATATATCCCATTAATTTCCCAATGGAGATCCCAACGTAGGGATCCCAAAGTGGTTTACATTATTATTTTCCTGCCTCCATTTTTATCTTTACAGCAATCCTGTGATATAGGTTAGGTGGAGAGACACAGATCCTAGTTTGACACTCAAACCACTAAGCCATAATTCATATCCTTCATGTACAACATTAATTTTTAAGCCAGTAATATGCACTAAAGTAGGTAGTTACAACACAGAAGTGACATTGCCATGTAATCGAATGGGCTAAAAATTCCACAAACCCATGACATGCAAAGATTTTCTCTCTCTAAATGTAGAAAGCAAGAGGTCCTGCACAAGGTTGCTGTTAGTTATATACCGACAATGATGCACAGTGGTTGAAAGAATGAGCTATAAGCCAGGAAAACCATGGTTCAAATCCCACTGGATGCCCTTGGGGCCAACCTACATGTAACACAGGAGATCTATGATTTCCCACCCTACCTCCAAGGAGTTCAGGTCAATGTACAATGTTCTCCCCCTTCTCCATTTCATCCTCACACGACAGCTCTATGAGGTGGGTAGGCTGTGAGACAACAACTTGCCTATGGTCACCCATTAAATTTCATGGGAAGTGGGGATCTGAACCCAGTTCTCCCTGGTCCTAGTCCAATACTCTAACCATTGCATTACACTGTACTGACTCTCTCCCTGTGCTATTGTTTTTACTGAAATGCAGTTGTGGGGAACTGCCAATATATGTATAGTGGAGGCAGGGAAGGAAGCATTTAACCATTTTTTTCCTGTGTTGTTTCGCTATAACATTTGTTCCCCACCAGCTGGTGTTTTACCCCTCTTCTTTTACTCCCCTGAATTTTAATCATGTATCTCTCACATCACTTGCAGTGGCCCCTAGGCAAGCCTCTATCTCATTTTTGCCTTATGATTACCATAAGATATGGGGGGTGGGGGGGAATCCAAGATACTGGTGATGCCAGATAGTGCTGTCAACTTACAGCTGACTTATGTTGACTCTGTAGGGTTTTCAAGACAAGAGACGTTCAGAGGTGGTTTGCCATTGCCTGCCTCTGCATTATGACCTTGGTATTCCTTGGAGGTCTCCCATCCAAATACTGGCCACCGTTGACCCTGGTTAGCTTCCAACATCTGATGAGATTTGGCTAGCCTGGGCTATCCAGGTCAGGGTTCCAAGGTACTGTGTACCTACATAATTTGAACTTTATAATTTATACTCTTTATGTTTTTTCCTATACTTTATTCTAATGTATAATCATTAGCCTATTATAGAAAACTTACAGTAGGTGGGCTCTCAGCGAAGTCGAGCTTATTCAAATGCTATCAATGTTGGAATGGGGTAAAAGACTCCAAACTGTTTACATAGGTTCCCCCTTCCCCTCATCTCCTTCCTCTCCATCTATATAGTGGCTAACAGAAAGGACTCTGGCTCAAGAAGTCTTCAGTTCAAATCTCATATCATTTCCCCCCCTTCCCTCCTACAACTGCAATTGCAATGATGGCCAATCTTAGAGGACTATAAGAGAATGTGTGTGATGAACTATGAAAGCGGTGTATAAATGCTCAGTATTAGTAACTGTAACAACCAGAATAGCTTATGTGTTTCACACATCTCTATTATTAATCTGGTATCTGAAAATAAAATAGTGTGAAGAAGCTAACAGTGCAATCCTAAACAGATTTATATCCTTCTAAACTCAAATGGAGTCAATGGGCTTAGAAGGGTATAACTTGGTTTAAGATTGCACTGTAAGGCACTCAACTGTGAGTAGTGATAAATCATGTTTAATGCCCTGTGAAGCAAACTAAACTGTATTTGTGTAACAACTAGATAACAACCTTGTATCAGGAAAAAATAATGTCCTTGCTACTGAATACCCTCAGAAACATTCAATCAACACAAGTATCTTCTGCTCTAGAGCTAATAGGTACTTACAGGTCACAGGCAGAGCAGTGGTGACATCGATCAGGCTTGATTAGTTGGCATCTATCACAGTATCTTATAGCTGTATCAAACATTTTAAAAATCAAGGTATTAAATACGTGCTTGTAAGTTCAGAGATGCTCTGCTTTGCATAATAGGTTTCATCATATCTTAAAATGTTAAAATGACTGAGGAATCTTAATGCTTAACAGGTAAACTGTGAAATAAGGAGCTCTGATAATAGATTGATTCATCACATGCATGGCAGACTATAAAGATGGTTAACAGTTAATGCAAGATATTTAGGTGAGAAGTAAATAGGAATGCAAGACACACATCTGACATACTGAACATTAATATAATATAGGACTAACATCAGCTGAATTGCCACAATAGGAATACTGTCTGCCCATGCATGGTGCTCTATAGATAAAACGCAGCTGTAACTTGACAATACAATTAATGTCCATAACAAATCGTAGTTGGTTTCATTTTAGAGAATTTATCTATGGGCTGTTTGTAGAGAGACAGGCTAAAACCAGACAGAAGAACGTGATGGTTCAACACAGTCAAGTGTCATGCGTCACTGTGGTCTTAAAAAACTTTTGGCAATGATGGGACTGTTTACAGGCTGACCTCTTGATGCTGTTGTGGTATAAATGGGAAGGTCTTTTGCAGCTTTTCTCAGGATTTCCTGTTGAGATTCTGGTCTTTCTTCCTTTTCATATTGCTCTTTATCAGATTTGGATAAACAGAACTGAAGAAGAGGGCAGAAGGATTAATATGCTAAAAACCAGTTTAAGCAATGCACAATCATAAAGTACATTGAACAGCACACAGCTGAGACACCGAAACATAGCAAAACCTGACTTGTTTAAAAAGATCATTAGAACTGCCCCATATATATCTTTTAAAAGAATACCTTTCCCACCAGCCATTTACATACAGCAAGCAGTTTTTGAAGAGGAGGGGTGGGGTATAGATGCATTTGGAATTAGATAAGCCCTAAGGAAAAACTACAGCTAGGGACCATAGGTAGGGTTTCAGCATTACTGATGCTTCCTCCACCTATTCCCTGGGAGTGGCATACAAACACTTGATTCTGCCCCACACAGCTTGTGCTTTCACTGCTTCCTCTTATCTAGTTTCCAGGACAACACGAGATATACATACGAAAGAGAGAAAGAGAGGCAAACAATTCTGATTGAAACCTGTCTTCTAGGAGCCAGACATGTAATTGTTCACAGTCCTGGTTTGTCACTACACTTTATGGTTGTCACTTAAACTGCTGTATATGCACTCCTGTGTGATGTGTGATGGCTTGTTTGGACCTAATTAGAGCCAGAAGTGGAGGGGTGGGAGGAAAGTGCCACGACCAATGTTAGAGACCTCTTGCAGAAAAATACTGGGGATTGGAACCACCTCTCAGCATTGGTAAGGATGGGGTTCTGTGCATACACTGCTATGTTATGAAGGAGACTGATATTTGCTTTATGGATTTATATTTGCTGCCACACACTACATGGACTGTGCCCACATACACCCATAGGCTCAAGGAAAGCTGCACAAATCACCTGTTGTGAGATACACATAGATGGTGCCTGCATTACATGTTAACGAGGTTTCAAATACACAGCTACTAGCCTGAGGGAAGAAGCACAAATCGCCATTATGGACAGCAAACAACAACTTGTTTGAAAGCAGCCCCCACTCATGAACTGCTGAAAGACATGTATTACACATCTCTGCTTAACATCTGAATTGACAGTTTCCTGCCAGATGCTCTTTGATTACCTGGGAAAGGCCAAGCTTCATCTACACATCAAGGAGGTTCCTTGACACCAAACTTTCACACTTCACCAGATGCCATCCCTTGAGTAAGATCTAGAGTTACAATATTGGCCAAACCCTTTAGGTTGCCACCCCTCACTGCACCCAACCAATGAAGTTAGTTTTGGGACGGACTTACAGGTAGGTGGGTCCACAGGTTGGCTCAGTTGCCACCCACCCAAAGATCCACCTATAAAAGGTGAGGTCCAGTTGCCTAGCGCTTTGCTAGCCACCTTCCCCCCAACACCCCCTGTCTGCCTTTAAACGCCTCTCATGCCCAGCTTCCTATACCAAAAATCCTTTGTTCCTACTTGATCTCTTGGTCTGCAGCCTGGAGATCCACACATGCTGGCTGGTTTCTAGCTGTGTGTTAAAATCCCTAGTATTCTAATATTCTGACCCCTCATTCTTCATTGAGACGGACAAGCTTCAGGACAGATAAGTATTGCTCACAATCACCCTACCTGTGATTTCTAAAGTGACTATTTTTAATTCTGTATTTCTGAGGAACTTGCTTGATTGTGTGTGTGAATCTGATTTGTGTGTATGCGATTTATATATATATTCTTAAGTAAAAGACAGATTATTTTGGAACTACTAGTCTCGACTCTTTCACTGGCGAACCCTTGGAGTGGACTGGACCTTGGTATACACGGGCAAGAATCCAGATATAAATTTAGTCTGCCAGCTGCTGTAGATAAAGCAGTTCGGCTAACAGCTAGGAAACACAGGGAGCACAGAGCATGGCGCAGGCGCAGGCCTTCAGCTGACCCGGGCTGGGAGTTTAACAGGCAACTGGATATTTTATCTTCCTCTTCAGGGGAAGCAGGAGACATGTCCTTTGAGGCCAACTGCCATTCCCCAGGACCTGTTCTGCAGTGAGAACAGCTGAAAGAATCCCAAGAGTGTGTGTCTTCCCACCAAATCCCTCCCACCTTTTCAGCAGAAATAGTAACTTCCCATTTGCCATTAAAAGGATGTGGGGGAGGGGACTGACCATTCCAAATTACCTGTTATTTTAGCAGCTAAGTGAGATTATTCACACTTATTGCTATCCAGTAACTGATAAACAACTCTTTTTGAATGTCGTGTGTGTACGCCATCCACAGGGAAACAACAGTATACCAAAAGTGTGTATGCAGCAATCACACATAATGTGTGTTGCTGCCCTGAAAGAGGAAGCGGTCAGTCAAAGCTTCCCTTTAAAATTTCTCTCTCAAAATAAAAGTATTCCATTTTGCCACTTATGGTCAACCCTAGGTGTGGTTTAATTAATCAAAGGTCATCAGGCAGTGATATTCACCTATTTAAATACCATTTATGTGTGTCTTTGTACACTACCATCTATAATGATACAGGGAACATCAGCACAATATGCAACAACTGCATCTGACTCATAACATGGATACAGTGGTCTTCAGAACCAGCCTTATTAGCAGATCAACACATTTTTTTAATTCTTTGCTCAAACGAGTAGCAGGCAACGCTTTCATTGTAATTTATCTTCATGACAGGGGGAAAAAAGAGACACTTGCTAATTTTTATTATTGTCTACTATTAGAGGCAAAGGTGATGGGATGGTTATTAAAATGAAGTAAGAGTAGCTGCTCTCATAGTTCATATAAAGCAACAAAACATGCCCAGGAAGACAAAACAAGCTGCTGTAATTGTGAATGCTTGATCTGTAACTGCTTTATTGTAGCAATATAATTTACTTTACTGAACATATTGCCTCAAGTAAAAAGAACATCATGTGAATATTCTGGCTGCTACTCCAGGGCAAGTGTTTTCTATCAACTCGTTTGTAAGACTGAGAGCAAACAAAGTCATCCACAAGAAGAGAAAGCTCGACCACTGAAAATATTAAATGACAACCAGAAGATACTGATTAAAATAAAATGGCTAATGCTGCAATATACTGCTTTTAGCTACCTCTGAGTACAGAATAAGTCATCCACAAGAAGAGAAAGCTCGACCACTGAAAATATTAAATGACAACCAGAAGATACTGATTAAAATAAAATGGCTAATGCTGCAATATACTGCTTTTAGCTACCTCTGAGTATAGAATGTTCTGCCCAACAATATCTATATTATGGTAAAAGAAACAGCAACCTACGAACCAAGAAAAACTAAGACTATGTCAGGCAACCTCCAGAATGGTTTCTAAGTAAACTGGAGAAAACAGCTCTATTTTGTCCCTTCCAAGGCTTCACACAATACCAATTGTCTGTCGTTATTACAAGATGTGGTGCTGCAATCCAAGACCACCTGCTGGGATTTTGTTTTTTATTACTGTGGCACTTCAGTTACAGAATGCCACATTACACAAGAACTGCATTTTCAATAAACTGAAAATATATTCTACTACATTAGGAAAGTTTACATTTGCCATTTGATAACCACCTTGTTGACAAATTTGTTCTAATACAAAGTTGTAAGAAATAGAATAATCAAAGCAGGGAGAAAAGTTTATCCAAGAATAAAAAGTCTTTAAGGTGCCACAAAAATGTATTTTGTTCTTTAATCAAAAAAGTACCACAAGGCTTCTGCTTAAATTTATATCCTTTCAAAAAATTACACTTCAACTGCATTTTTCTATCAAGATTCATAAAGATAAAAACATATAGAGATTACTAGTAGATGCCAGTCAGGTATTAATCCAAGAAATTCAGATCCAATCACAGAAACTGGCTCCCTAGGAACTGTGAGCAAGGCAGGATTGCCCTACATAAGATCCAAGTGGTAGGAACAATCCTAATAAGTCCAGTGCCTTATTCTCACTTGGAGATGGAAGACATCCTGTGTGATGGGGGTATTAAAAAGCAGTTTCCCATCCAGGCTGCAATTGACTGAACAGAGCAGAGCTACATGACTTGTTGCAGGACTCTATCCCAAAGTGCTGCTTGAACTGAAATGAGGGCTGAAAGCCACTAAATTATCACATAACTGCATGGATACAAGGTACAATTGTTTTTTGGAAGCACAGATTGTATGGGTTAGGCCTTGACTCAGAAGCAGAGCCTCTGCTTGGCATGCAAAAGGTCCCAGGTTCAATCCCCAGCATCACCAGTTTAAAGGAAGAGGTGATGTGAAAAACCTCCACCACAGACCCTGGAGAGCCACTACTAGTCTGAATATACGATATTATCTTCGATGGACCAAGGGTCTGAGTCAGTATAAGGCAGTTTCATATGTTCAACACGTAATCTTGGCTAGTCAATATTCTTCCATTCCTACTACCTTCTTCTGCGATTAAATAATTTAAATGAACCACAAACATTTTCAGCTGATAAAGTCTGCTACAGCCCAACTTTTCAGTGACAGAAAAACCAGCCCTCCCCTACTGTGTGAAAGAACCTATGTTGTGCTGAATCCCTAAAAAGACAGCAGTATTTTTCAAAAACATGCTACAGCTACAGTAAACATGTTACAGTTGCCTCTCTCACAAAAGCCACGTTTAATATGCTACTTTTTCAAGAAAGGGAGATTCGCCTGTCCTTCTCTATCACTGTCTTCCACTAGCAGTGAAGTTTTATCCATTTCACATGGCATTCCCTCACAGACCTCCCTTCTCATTTACGTGAATTTTTAATTGTTGCTTTTAATTGTTTTTACTTTTTAAAAGCTTGTTTTAATGGTGTTGATTGCTCACCACCTTGAGGAACCCCAAGCTGGGTGGATAGGCAGCATAAATATGCCTTTAATAAATAAGAAAGATTTAATTTCGTCTAGGAGTTGCAGTATTATTTCCAAATAATGTGATCCTGGGTCATTCTGCATGTTGATTATTTAGCATGTTGGGATGGGTAAATACAGTCCACCCTGCTCGGCACAAAACGGCAGTGATCCTGTGCTAACTCTGAACACACAGATTGCTTGTATTTATTTTAGTACATGTTTTTGTTGTTGTTCAGTCGCACAGTCGAGTCCGACTCTTCGCGACCCCATGGACCAGATCATGCCAGGCCTTCCTGTCTTCCGCCGTCCTCTGAAGTTGGCTCAATTTCATGTTCGTTGCATCTATGACACTGTCTAACCATCTCATCCCTTGCCGTCCCCGTCTTCTTTGACCTTCAATCTTTCCCAGCATCCTACCTTTATTCCAAGGAACTCAGGGAAGTAACAAAATTATGGCATTTGTTTGCTGTTGGGGTGTTTTAGGCAGTCTGCTCACAACAAAAGCAGCTCCCAAGCAAGTACGGGTCTAGGTTCTAATCGTAATGCAAAATCATTAAAATACAGAGGTTTACAGAAATAAGTATGAGCTGAGTCAGAGGACAGGGTTATAAATTTAAACAACAGGACTGCATTTCAAACTCTTATACCTGAATGTTGTATTATCAGATTACTTCACCTGGACTATCGGAATAATTCACATTCAAATTAATGAAATCATAGCAAACCAAAGTAATACGGTAGCTTTAGAACATAATCTGGTAACTTGCACACAAGCTGTATACTACATTAGTTACTGAAGGGGAACAAAAAAATTAAGCGATATTGTACTTTTAAAGCAAGCATCAGCAGCAAAAGTGGTTCAATAGCAAAGGTGGTGTAATTTCGCCAATGTTGACATTTACCTCATTGGAAGGGGAGGCGGGAGATGTAAAAATTGTCTTCCAATAGGACCACACAAACATGACAAACGACAGATGAAAAATCACAAGGTAGACAACTGCAATAAAAATAAAATACAAATAAGGTTTCAGTGAGTACAGCTAAAAAAGAGCAAAAACAATAAACCAAAAATGCAATGGCTTAGGATGCAAAACACAAGTAAGTCTGCTTTAACATATCAATGAAATCGATTACCACAATTATGCTACTGTGGCCACTTTTGATTAATAAAGTATTGGGTAATCAGAACTGAAAGGATTTTAAGAAAGGCAGATTGAAAATATTATTCATATTTGAAGTCAGTTTTTTTTTAAAAAAATCAGGTGTAATGGCAGACTATTTAAAAATGCTGTAAATTCTATCAAAACTTAATACAGTACAAGCAAAATCTATATTTATAATCACTTAAGAATGAATCCATGATGCAGTATCTAAGGTTGCCAGCTTCCAGATGGGGCCTGGAGTTCTCCCACAATTACAAGTGATCTCTAGACTACAGAAATCGATTCCCCTGGAGGAAAAAATGGCAGCTTCTGTGGGTGGACTATGGCATCGTATCCCTACTGAGCTACCTTCCCTTCCCAGGCTCTGCCCCCCCAATTTCCAGAAAATTTTCAACCCATAACTGGCAACCTATACTGAACACACTTCATTTCATTCAGACATCACACCAAGCCATATACTGTTACAATTAATGACAGTGTGATGGGGTTTACAAATTGATAAATCATTGTTTGTAGCTAGCTAACTAACAGGATAATGAGTCATTACTTTAAGTAGGCTTGCAAATGATGGTTTTGTGCTAGCTGTGGTTTGGCGTGATGTCTGAATTAACAAGTTATGGCTAATGGATCCAGACTGAATTTCCCAACAGCAGAACGGAACTTTCCTACCTCCCACTGCAGCCCATTGATCTCTGCAAGAAGCTGTTCCGGGGAGACAGGAACCCCCAAGGAATTGCATGGGCAGAGTCTGCAGCAGGAAGGGGGGAAATCAACAGAAACTGCCAATTTAGGCTGAGTCCAACCCAATATTCTGCCTTCAGAAGCCACTGCACCTTGAGATGGGAACACTGAGCAGGCAGAACACAAAAGTAGAGAAGAAGCTCTAAAACTCAAGAGGCCACACTGTTTGGAAGCTCACACTAGGTTTGAGCTGCATTAGTCAATAAACACCATGGTTTGGCAGGATACCTGAATTGAGCCACTGAGTTAAGGTTTACTCTCTTATGTAAACAATGTGCCTTGTAGGCGTTATATTTATTACTGAGGGCCTGATAAAGGGTGTATGGAACTGATATGACATCATAACTATTGGGGCTCAGTTCCTGCTCCAAGAATTACTACTCTTTTTTTGCATCAGAATCATCCACTGAGCCCACCTAGATGATCTGGTATATCTAATACATGCCCCCTGTGTTTTGTAATTTGGTAATTTCTCAAATTATGAATATCAACCTAATGTATGTTCTATCCCACAAGGGAAGGGGCTTTTCTCTGCACAGCTATTAATCCTTGCTTTCATGAAATCTGGGTTATTTGGTTCACAGGTACAAGAGGGAGGGGACACACAGAGGTTATATTTCAAAACACTGTTAATCTATGGTATGTGTGTGTAGATTGGTAGGTAGGTACCTCCATCAGACATATGCAGTGATGTGGGTTTTCTAGAAAAATTAGAACTGGAGCATTATCTGATGCCAAAAACAGACTGTGATCTGATTCGGCATGTTTTATCAGGATTTAATAGGAAACTGTACAATGTAAAATTATCTAACATAGTTTAAAAATTACACACACACCCTTCTGTATGGTATAATGGCTCTATTCAGCAGCAAATCAAGATTACTGTGCACTTTTTAAAAAGAAAGTCTAACCTGCATGCAAATCGGAAACCCGGAGGGTTTAAAAATCAACCCATCCTGATTTAAAGGTTCTAATATCTTTAACATGTTTTACAACCTTCACAGATATGCATAAGCTAACAGCTCCTTCATTCGGGACATTGTTTATGACACTCTAGTTCAGTGATGGCGAACCTTTTAGAGACCGAGTGCCCAAACTGTGACCCAAAACCCACTTATTTATCGCAAAGTGCCAACATGGCAATTTAACCTGAATACTGAGGTTTTACTTTAGAAAAAACAACTCATATATTAACTTAAGATGATCCAAACAAAGTAAGGAAAGCAATCCCAAATTCTTTCATTTACTTAAAATTATTTGGCAGAGAATTCGACACTTTAATGATGGTCTGGGCCTGGCTGGGGCGATGGCATGCGTGCCTACAGAAAGAGCCCTGAGTGCCACCTCTCGCACCTGTGCCATAGGTTTGCCACCACTGCCCTAGTTCAATCTGTTTTGCTACAAGTGCAGTTCTTAGGTGCTCTGCTAAGCCTGTTTCTCCCCTTCCCTTCTGGTTCCCTTGTGATTGCTAAAGACTGCACAGTTGCATCTGTGATCTGCTTCTAACCTAATATGCCCGCTTCCTTCTGTTTTCTTGCACACATTTCTAACTTTCTTGTCACGTGTTTTCCTTTGAAATCTCTCTCCAATCTGTTTGCATCACTGTCAATATGAAAAGATCAAAAAAGGATGGCCAGACAGAGTCTTCTCAGTGTCAATTTGCCTCTGATCTTCCATTCAAAGAGACAAGTTTTGCTACCATTTCAGGTATTTCATCTCTTACAGAGATGAAAGGCTCCTATTTACTTCTAGCAGAGAAGGAAAGCACATGTTAACAGACAGTTCCATAACCTGACTATAAATTTAGAAGAGGGATGAGACTCATTGTACACAAATCCTCAGTATATCTGCACCGGCTACATGAGAGGGGGCCATCTACACTGAAAAGTCAGTGTGCCCAAGAGAGAAACTAGCATCTAATGACTGCATCAGAGATGACCAGGAGGTTTTCAAATTGAAACAACTCCTCCATTAAAACTACTTCTCAGGCACAAAATAGTTGCTTGCTGACTGAAGCAACCTACCTTGCTAATTATATTTGGCAAAAGGAGAAATGAGTGCTATAGTATTTCTGTATATACTTATGTATGCTATTTATAGTCCACCTTTCTTGCTGGGCCCCAAGGTAGATTACACAGAGTCAATACAATCAACAAGATGGGACATTCAATAAACAATGAAATAGGATCTGGGTTGTGGTATAAATAGCACTGTGGAATCTACACTATTTGTATAGTTTATGTTAAAGAATGTGTTTATAGGTGCTCTCTGAGTAGCCTAGAGAGGAGAAGACTGAGACGTGATAAGATAACCATCTTCAAGTACTTGAAGGGCTGTCATAGGGAGGATGGTGTGGAGTTGTTTTCTGTTGCTCCAGAAGGTCGGACCAGAACCAACGGGTTGAAATTAAATCAGAAGAGTTTTTGACTAAACATTAGGAAGAACCTCCTGACAGTTTGAGCTGTTCCTCAGTGGAACAGGCTTCCTTGGGAGGTGGTGGGCTCTCTTTCTTTGGAGGTCTTCAAACAGAGGCTGGATGGCCACCTGACAGCAATGCTGATTCTGTGAACTCAGGCAGATCATGAGAGGGAGGGCAGGGAGGGTTGCCTCAGTGCTTAGTTCTCGTGGCCCTTTCTTACACACCCAGAAGAAGAAGAAGATAAGAGATTGGATTTATATCCTGCCCTTCACTTGGAGTCCCAGAGCGGCTTACAAACTCCTTTCCCTTCCCCACCCCACAACAGTCACCCTGTGAGGTGGGTGGGGCTGAGAGAACTCTGACACAAACTGCTCTTTTTCAAGGACAGCTGTGCCAGAGCTTGTGACTGACCCAAGGTAACATCAGCAGGTGCAAGTGGAGGAGTGGGGAATCAAACCCGGTTTTCCCAGATTAGAGTCCGCACACTTAACCACTACACCCAGGGAAATGCTGATCGCTTTGGGGCTAGGAAGCAATTTTTCTCCAGGCCAATTTGGCCAGGGATCCTGGAGGGTCCTCCCCTTTTCTGGGCATAGGGCAGGGGTCACTGGAGGTGTGTGGGGGGGAGGTATTTGTGAATTTCCTGCATTGTGCAGGGGGTTGGATTATGTCCCTGGAAATCACTTCCAACTCTATGATTCTATGATTTTAATAGTCATAGGCAACTTATGTTTAAGAAAATAACTTCAGCAGTTAGGGACTATCAGTATGAAGAAGCCATGTGTTCCGAAATAATAATCATAAAAGGCATGGATATCATATTTAATGTTAGAACAAAAGAAAAGACCGCAGACTTCCACCAGCTTGAAGACATTTTCCATCTGAATGCAGCAGCAGCAACAACAACAATTCACATTTAAGCACTAGTGCTAAGCAGAATACAGTAACATGATTGTACATCTGGTTTATTATTATTACAACTGGTACTATCAAGCCATAATTAGATGAAGATTTGCATTGATGTCTTTTACACTACAATCCTGAGCAGAGGAATAAAGTAATCATAAACAGAGCAAAATCAATGGGCTTGGAAGGGTGTAATTCTGTTTAGGATTGCATTGTTAAGCCATCATTGTCATGCATTTTCTTCCTAGCAAACACACATCAATGTAAAAGGGGCTACACACCATGGATCACAACCATGGTTTGTCCTGCACTGATGAAACACACATACACACACCCAACAAACACATTCCTGGAACTGTCTTAGGTGGCTGACCTCTAGCAAATCTGGCAGCCCTATGCTTCAGAGGTTGCGGCCAGTTGCAGCAGCTATAATCATTCCTAGTCAGAACAGGGCAGCATTAGTGACTATGGCACAGCCTCTGGATTGTGTTGTGCCAAAATCTCAGGGTCCAAAACCCTGTGCAGGCATGGGAGACTTGCATCAGTGCAGTGGATTGATGGGTCATGCCCCAGAGCAGCAATAAGCTTGTGCCTTGGTACTTGCATCAGTGCAGTGGATTGATGGGTCCCAGAGCAGCACTAAGCTTGTGCCTTGGCGAAGAGCTCCCTACTCAACCTAATTTACAAGACTGCCAAGTTCAGCTACTTGCTTTTGGTCTTAGTCATCTGTCTTGCTGTTCCTCTGCTAGGCTAGTTCAACCTGGTTTTCTGAAGACACGTGTCCGATTTAACCTAATTAGGAAGCTAATGAAGCAGGATTGTTATTCTCTCAAGATTCAAGAGCTGCCGCAATGCACATCAAATCTTAGAGATAATTACAGACTGTACTTTCTATCACCAACTGATGTGAGGTGGGAGGAGAAGATAAATGATTGCATGGTGTCAAGAGGCACTTTTTCTAGCATGAATGTCTAATGTTATTTTTTTCTGTTGTCTTCTCATATGAAAGAGAAACTGTTGTCCTACTTTTTCAAGCTGAAAAGGAAGAATGTTTAAGAAGATATACTATTAAGCTTATAGAAGCATTACAGGAATTCCATCTGCTCTAGGAGCTGCCTGCACACACTATCATCGAGTGATAAAAACTACAAATGCTAATTTATAGGAAATTTCTGTCCAGGGGTGGCTTCCCCTCCCCTGCTCTTACCACAAGCAGGACTGATGATGGGAGACCCTCCCAGGGTGGTGGGAAATGCCAGATTGCCCCAGCATGGCAAAATCAAAGGGTGGTAGAAAGAGGCAGGGCCAGAGCATTAACATCCTAATGGATGGGGGAAGTGCCAGTTGCGGCAACCCAGTCCCAAGGAGGGAGGATTGGTGTGTCTGGGGAGGCTCCAGCCTGGAGGAGGGACTTTAAAACACGGGACAGTGACAGCCAGGGAGGAAGAGCACCGTCACAGCCCAGAGACCATGGGAAAGCATCCTGGAGCTCGCAGGGGAGAGGGACTAGGGTGCGGTCGCACCCCCCTCACAGCCCAGAGACAATGGGAAAGCATCCTGGAGCTCGCAGGGGAGAGGGACTAGGGTGCGGTCGCACCCCCCTCCCCTGTGACTATCTGAGGCCTGCTGAGGAGCTCACCAGAAGGAAAGGAACCCTGCAGGGCCCTGCCTTGCTGGACTAACCTCCAAAATCCAACAACTGCCCTTTTAAAAAAAGGGGGGGGTCCACCAAAGTAGAGTTTTTGGAGTCCAACCTAAATTCAGAGTTAATTGTCAAACACACATTCTGAATGCCAGGGTCTGAAAGAAGTAAAGTCTCCAATAACAAAAACCAGAGACTAACTTCTGAAAATGACCAAAACAACAGAAATCACAAAGAAGGATGGAAAACAACTGCAAGTGGCAAAATTAGGGCTGTGGTGTAGTGAGAACAGTATACTGTGAATACGGATAGCTTCTTAGTAAGAAATGCACTCTGGCAACGTTCCCAACTAGTATAATAAAGGCACTACTAAAGAGGAAGTAATTAGAACACTTGGAGCATATTCACACCACAGAGTTAGTTTACAGTAAGTGATTACCCTAGAATTTGTAAAACTGATTGGGGGACTTGGGATCTCATTGTCAGTGAGACCATTCTCAGCAAACTAGAGTTCCCAGGATTTTTAGGGAAACCATGACAAATTAGACCCACAAAGAACAGGTGTAAGACTGCACAAGTACTGCAGATCTTCCCCAATTTCTCCCTCTGCCCCAGCACCCGTTTCTGGCTCTGGGAAAGTTTAATCCTGGGGTCACAGGACCTGCCTGAAGTATATGGACTGTGAACTGCTGTGAGGAGAGGGATGCTCCCTGCCTCCTTTTCCTCAGCAGAAGAGGTACTGACAGAAGAGGCAATTGGATTCCTTTCCTCCTCTCCACAGCAGCCTCCCAACCTGTGTGACTATTACTTCATGCAGGTCTCGACTCCAGGAACAAACTTTCACAGGGTTGGAAAGGACTGCTGGGGCGAGGGGCGGGCAGGGAAGATCTGTGCCCAGAAGCACCTCCTGCTGATGGGATTGCTGGATTCAACCTGTTAAGTTTTGTAGAGAAACATGTTTGAAGCAGTTTGGAACTCATGCAACAGCAATAACTAGAGAAAGGTTGACATTCTAAAGAGAAAGGCAAACAAATTAGACAGAACTTCTGCTGCTCCACATCAGTGATCAGTTATAGACCTTCAATGAAAATGGGTACATTTCAATAGCCACCTTATGAGGACCCTGGTAGCAATTTTCTAAATGGAATAATTTCCCCCTGATTTCTCATAATCGGGCAACAACATACTGAACAAGGAGGCAGTGCAGGTGGACAGTTTCCAGCAGAAACCCTCTGCTGCAAAAACCAACAGATCATGTTCTCATATCTCACATAAAATAGCAGCAATTACGAAGATTTACGTTGCCAATTTACCAATGGCCAAAGGTGTGCCCATTCAATTCCCTTGGGATATATTTCATTAATCAGCTTCTCAAATGCATGTCTAGTGAGCTAAACTGATCCCTTTTACTGATCCTGTATTGCACCCTTTAAAATATATCACAACTATGCAACTTAATTCTCACATTCCAATATTATAGGATTGTAACAGGTAGAAAGAATGAGCAATGACTCTTTGCAGTTCTTGAAAACAGGCAGGGGGGAACAAAGGGAGAGATCAGCAAGAAATGAAATACATGCAGGATATAAGTGGTATAAAGAAATGATGGAAAGGGGGAAGTTTTGCACAGTTACATTTTGAAAAATCTACTTTCATGAAATCCTAGAACATAAGATTGTGCAAACAATTTAGCAACATGAGTTTAAGATTCAGATATACTCCCTAGACAGGTAGAAAAACAAAAACAAATACAAGTTTTAAACTATATTTTATATACACAGGGAGAGATTCCTACCTTTTTCTCCAGTAGAGGTAATTGTAACTAGGGGGGAAAAAACAGAAAACTACAGTAAATACAACTGCAGTGTTTAGCAAACTAAAAACATGTATAAAACATGAACAATAATGAAAATGTAGTAAGGAAACTAAGGTAACAAATGCAGAAAGAGCCAGAGAGTGTCAAAATGGAAGCCAGCATGCTCTGGTCTAGCCTACCAAAGGAGAATAGTGTGGGAAGTACACTTGAACCTATTCTTTTTTACTGAAAAAAGCAATCCCCAAGCTGCTTTTGCCCCACTAGGCTCAGTAAAAGCAAACCGCAAGTGAGAAGCAGAGTGTGTGGTTTATCTGCCTTGGAATTCAGAGGTTAAATGCACCAGCCATCATCTGCGTTCCTGAAAGGGGCACTGAGCTCAGTTTGGTACATAAGTGTATTATGACAAATTTCTAATTTGTCCTTGCAGAAAGGAAAACGTTCTGAAATTCAATTCAATCTTAAGCTGCTCCCAGTGTAAAGAGAACCCTGCTTTTACTGGGAAGGGACTGCTTTTGGCTAATTGCCTTTTCCTGCTGTAGCTCACCTCTTCCTGACCCTCACAAACTGCTTTCACAGAGTACACGGGAGCTACCGCAGGACAGGGTAGTTAAGAATCAGCGAGTGGAGCTCCATGTGGGGTTCAGCCTAACTCATCAGACACCGAGAGAAAAGAGGACCAGGACAAAATCACTGCATTCTGTAATTAAGAACTTGCAACATAGCAGGTACTAATAGCCCCAGTAAGAAGAGCTCTGTAAGCTCTTGGAGGATTGGCTACATTAGGGGTGTGTGGCCTAATATGCAAAGGAGCTCCTGCTACCAGTAGACCCCTAAATCCATTCAAATCAGCTCTGCATAGGATTTGCACTGTCGGTCAGTCCTGTAACAACATGGTGTTTGCAAAAGTTCAGGGCTTGGATCCTATGAAGAAGCTCCATGCGTGCTATGGAACGTACTTACTGTTGCGCTAGCACTTCCATTTGTACAATGGCTTTCTGAAAACTATTGATCTTGTGCAAACAGAAATGCTAGTGTAAGAGGAAGCGTGTTCTATGGCAGAGACTATCTAGTAGGCATGGAACTAGTTCACAGGATCCGATCCTATTACATTTATTTTTTTTCCCTAGATTTTGCTTGGTTGCTATCCCAAACAGCTGGGATACTTTTGAAGAAAACCATCTGCTGATCTTACTACAGGAGAGTTTTACAGAAACGTCAATGACTATGCTTAACTGAATTACCACCCAATTTTAGTTTCTTTAAACAAAATTTTCGTCAATAGCCTAGCTGACAAGAGAGTTTATCTCAGTTTACAACACAATCCTATGTAGGCTTACTCAGAATTTCCAATGTATCTAATGGGCCATACTTCCTGGTGGAACACGCTCCCATGTGAGATCGGGTACCTGTGGGACTTGTTATAGTTCTGCAGGGCCTGCAAAATGGAGCTGTTCTGCCAGGCCTCTAGCTGAGGTGACAGACATCCAATCCATCTCAGCCCCCCCTGTCTGCAGAAATGTCCATAGAAATACGTTGAACTAATCATCCTACAGAAGGCATTAAGGACTGCCCTGGAGTTTTTTGTATTTTTGCTGCCATCTTGTTTTATTGTTTGACTGTTTTAACTTGGTTTTATTGTATGGTATTATCGTTTACTTAGATCCTAATTGTTGTGAGCTGCCCTGAACCCATTTTTGGGACAGGGCGGGATATAAACCAAATAAGTAAATAAATATTTCTTGATTTATTCTTTTAAATACTGGGCTGGATCCAGAGAAAATTACCCCTCCCATGGCAGACTTTCAACTCCCTCCCACAGTGTTCTTGAGTGGGTCTTCTGACCCCCGGAAGGAGCACTGGAGCGCATTTTGGGGCTGTGGTATGTGAGGGGGGGGGCAGAGAAGTCCTGCTCTACCAACAAAAATCCCTACCATCAGCAGAGATTTTGTACAGGAGCCAACCATCATATGCCTCCTGGAGTACTTAAATAGAAGGGTGAGATATAAACATAGTAAACAAACAAATAAAACTATTAAGCAGTCAGTGTTGGCTGCAAAAGAGGCAAATGCTTTTACAATTGTGTGCACTATTCCTCTGGGTACCATAGGCTGCTACAAGAGTTGGAATGCTGGGTAGGTGGAGAGATGGTTCATTTCATGTCCATCATCTAACATATTACTGTATTTTGGCTCAAAAATGAAAGTGTGTTCTTCTGTTGTATCATATGGCTTAACTAACTTGCAGGGCTCAGATGATATCTGTGGCTGCCTTCAGCCCTTCCCTTCCCTTGAACATGCCAGGGTTCTTGATTATTGTGTTTTGGACAGAAGCACTTCTGGTGCTTAGCATGACACGATAGAATCACCCTCTCTTCTATATCCTCCATGAAATTTGTAAGAAAGGAGATCTGTGTGCAGCTGGACACCTTCCCTGGTGAGTGAATTTGTGGAGACTTGCTCATCAGTTCTTCACTCGGCATTGTGTTGCATCTTACCAGTTTGGTGTAGTGGTTAGGAGTGGGGACTCTAATCTGGGAGAACTGAGTTTGATTCCCCACTCCTCCACATGCAGCTGCTGGTGTGACCTTGGGTCAGTCATAAATTCTTTCAGAGCTGCTCTCTCAAGGGCAGTTCTCGAGAGAACTCTCTCAGCCCCACCTACCTCACAGGGTGTCTGTTGGGAGGGGAAGGGAAAGGGAAAAGGATTGTAAGCTGCTCTGAGACGCCTTCGGGTAGTGAAGGGCAGGGTATAAATCCACTCTCTTCTCTCTCTCTCTCGTACTCTTTACTGTGATTTACTAGCCTGGGTCCTGGTGAACTTTTGTTCTGGCCCCTTGGCTAGGGCAGACTGTAGAATGGATTATTGGGTAAGAGTTTTGCCAAAAACAACAACCAAGTAAACAAAGTAGAGTTAAAAAAATTCTGTTACTGTCACTGGCATGGTCTTTGACTATTTTTATTTAGCACAGCAGGATTACATACTTCCAACCACAGATTCAACAAGCTAAAAATAACATTAATCTCATGTTTGGGAATGCATAAGAGTAGTGACCATGTGTAACACACAGGAATCAATTTAGTACACTGGTGTAAAATCAAAAATTTGTGTGAGAGATTAATACCATAATCCATCTGTAAGTGCCCCCCAAGTACCTCATTAGCTATAAAAGGGTGCTTAGCACCAACCTGTTAATCTTCTCCATGAAGTCACTACCATCTATTAGCACTGGAGATCAACTAAGGAATAATCAGAATAGCTACAGATCAAGTGGATTTGCTGAACAGCTCATAGCCGTGCAGTTCATTTTGTAAACAGAGTTAACAGCACATTTATAAGCAGAGTTACGCCCACCAATTTCAACCGATTTAGGTGGGTGTAACTGTCTGCTTAGCACTGCACAGTTATTTCCTCTGCAAAATAGAAGTGACAGACTCCCATGACTAATATGACAACAAGCACAGAGGTCATCAGTCTTTTACTAATGGTGTGCTAGACCCCTCCTTCTTGAGTGAGCGCAGCAAACTCAGCCTTGAGGCTTCCAACACTCATGCAAGAGCAAGTGAAGGCAATTTTGCCCAATTCCCACTCTTTGCTTACCTGAATAGCCCTGACTAGCCTGAGCTCATCAGAACTTGGAAGCTAAGCAGGGCCAGCCATGGTTAGTTCTTGGATAGGAGTCCACCAAGGAAAACTGTGGGTGCTATGACAAACCACCTCTGAACATCCCTTGCTTTGAAACCCCAATGGTCCTGGGGCTGCTATGAGTTGGCTGTGACTTGAGGGCACAGAATTATTATTTGACACAGGATTTTCAGGGTGAGTGAGGGTGTGGAAATCCATGGGCCTCTTTGTACACCCTTATAACAGACAAATGTAATGAGAGTGACTAAACTTCATTAAGATAAACGGAACAAGGCTTTCTCAGGCTCCATCTAGAACAAATCAACGCAGGCAGAGATGATTCAATAAAAAATGCATAAGGACCGTCTGTTGCACAGCTAAAGAGTTTATTCCAGTACAATTTAATACTTATATTGGCCAGGAACATATCCTATTGTTCATCACTGACACTAAATACACTTCGCACATCTGCTAACTCTTAGAATAGGTCATGACTGCCAATGTGAAGATGCACAAAAGATGCAAGGAACAGGAAACATCAACCAAAACTGAAGAATTGTTCATGTACACAAAAGCTTATACCCAATATTAAACTTCTTTGGTCTTAAAGGTGCCACTGGACTCTAACTTTGTTCTACTGCTTCACACCAACATGGCTACCCACTTGAATCTATCATAAACAAACACTAAAATGACCACTTCTAAGAATAAAAACCCAACTGCAACTGAACCAGAAATGTCTCTAGTACTGTTTTCAGAGATACAGTTCATTAGAAGGTTTTCTCTTGCCCAGAAAGACAAAACAATGCTTCAATTCATGGAGAGTTGTATAAGGAAGGAGCCTTAGATTGGTCACAAGGCTCTAAAGAAGAATTAGTGCAAGTTGGATTTCTGGATGCTACATGCACAAGATAAAAAGCCTACTTCAAAGGATGCATGTATAAATAGCCCAAAGAGCATTACAATATTCTAGCACCAAACTACAAAAAGAACAACTCTAACTGATTACAAAATAAAAGGGAAAAGCATTCCAGATTAAGCAAAATTATATTTAGGTGATGCTGTATAACCATCCAGTAAATGAAAGAAGGATGGTAAAGGCATTACAGGTATCATACTTACCTCCCATTTGTAATCTTCAGCCCTGTAAGCTACAATGCAGGGCTTCACCTGCCAGTCTTTATGGATGTTAAGCACCCATAATCAATTATGGGCTTGAACAGCTGGAGCATGTGATAAAGGAGCGGTGGCACAGGCGGTAAGTGAAGCCTGCATTAACATCTGGCCGAACAGCTCCGGCTGTTCGAGCCCCACCATGGCTGGGGTGAGCTCTCGGCCCTATGTCCCAGTTCCTGCCCAACCAGCGGCTCAAAAGCCTGTTAAAGGGCGAATAGACAAATGGGTACCTGCTATTAGAGGGGGGGGGGCACCCGTCCCTTGTGTAGCGGCGACAGCGGTGAGCGGCGGCGAAGTATGGCGGTGGCTGGCGAGGCAAAAAGTAAGCGAATGAGGCCGGACCAACGAGCGCGGAGGCAGAGCGTCGCAGCAGGCCGGAGCCTAATCTGGACAGAGGCCGCAGCGAGCATGTGCGGAAGTGCGAGTGGCCCAGGCCCGGAAAAAGAATCGCAACAGCCGGAAGGTGGGAACAGAAGGCGTAACTTCAAAGACCAGCGCCAGAGAGGACGCCGCCGGACTATCTCCCGCAAGAAAGATAACAACGAAGGTCCGCTACAAAAGGGGTGCCTGGTAGGCTTGTCACTTTCCCTATATGTATGTGCCCCTAGGCTAGGATTTGTGTTAATTGAAACATGTAAGCCACTCAGAGCCCTAAGGGGGTGAGCGGGATCAAACTGAATGAAATAATAATAAAATAATTTATTTACTGTATTTTACTTCATTTATACACCCCTTCTCCCCAATGGGGGCCAAGGACAGCCTACATTGTTGTTATCCTCATAACAACCTTGTGAGGGTAGTTATGCTGAGAGCCTGTCACTGGCCCAAGGTCACTCAGCAACCTTCCATGGCAGAGTAGGGATTTGAACCTGGTTTCCCAGATCCTAGTCTGACACTCTCAGCACTAAACTAAACTGGTTCAAAGGCACCATTGAGCCAGCAATATATTTGACTTCAGTGAAGGGAAAGAATTCTAGAAGGGCATTTTCCCTAGCTAGATGTTCTGCCCTCCCATCTGCAGTTATTCAAGGCAGGTACAACAAAACCCCTTACTCTGAAAGGTTATGTCCATGCCTTTTAAGCGAGGTTGAATGGGTAGAGCATATGTTCTTCAGCTGTCCATTTTACAGGGAGGCTCGTCTTAAAATTATTACCCCATTAGTTGATAGGACACCTGGGCACATTAATACAAACAAAGAAAGGCTTCACTGGCTCCTATCAGATAAGAATGCAGAGATTAAACATTCAGTTGCTGAGTTCTGTGCATTAATTCTCAGATTGCGGGAATCACATTTTAAAAGTTCTTAAATTCAGATTTCTATTTTTGTCTATTATGACTTTTTCCCCTCTTCCTCACATATTATGCTTACTCTGTATGTTGGTCTCAAGACCATAATAATAAACTAAATTAAACACTAAACTGGTTAAAGCCATCTCAGACACAAAGGATCGCTTAACCACTCAAGCATACACTTATGTTTTGTAGGTTTGAAGTTGAAGGGTTTTATTTATCATGCTCATGGGGACAGCAGACAGCAAGTTCAAGAACTTTAAAAAAAAAATTCTTTATTGACTTTTCACTTAATAGACATACAAACATAAATCACCATAATCTTCCAGATCAATACCTCACATTTCTAACAATTTGGTTGCACACAATCAGTATTTAAATTCTCTCTATTCTTGTACTAACCAACTATGATTCCACCTTATATTCCTCATGCTCCTTTTCAAATTTTTCTGGTCTTAATAATTCACTACTACCCTATTTACTTTCTTGTCTTTACTCATTTTTCTTATCTATATATCTATATATCAAATTTCCTTTTATTACATTCATTCTGCTTTTGAGACACCTAATCAGCTAGACTATTCCCTTCTATATACCAAAATAGGTTTTTATAAATTCCTTTTAATTTATTAGTGTACACCCTCAGCTAAACTGTTCATCTCTTGTTTTCAACATCATATTTATTCTAATCATGGGGCTCTTTAAAGGTTTCCTAGGGCAAATACCAATCCCAAATTATTTTTTACCATAAATTTATAAATAGTGAACAATTTGCTCATTCTATTAGTAATTATACCATTCTTACCCACAATAAATTTCATTCTAGCTTAAATTTACAATCATGTTAGCAAGTTCAAGAACTTTGATGTTGACTTTTAAAATCATATATCATCTGCGATCCAGCTACCCGAGGAAGCCTCATTTGTGACAAGAACACTTCCACCGGTTAAGACTGATCAATGGGACAGGGTACCATAATTTGAGGATGCTAGACTGGCACCTACCAGGAGCAACAGCTGCCCCAATGATGCAGAATAATTACCTCCTGCCAAGGTTGACTTGGCCTCAGATCACAGGCATAAATGTGAAAAGGGTGGCAGAGAAGAACATTTTGCACACCATCCTAGGACTGTAGTCTACGCCACTGCCTATGGTATGCAATATCAGTTTATTGTATGTGCCATCCTGCTCTTTATTGTTTTCTACTTCTGTAATTCCATGGTCCGCTTTGTTAGACATACTATGTCTAATACAAATCAAATCAAATACCTTTAATGGCATATTAATAAAATACATGGTGTGATAAAATATGGGCAAGGGAACGTTACAGAGACAGTAAAATACGGTAGATCATACAGAAAGCTTGTCTCTATCTTTTTTGCATTGTTTCTATTTTTGTAACCCTAGTCCTGCTGCATTGCTTATTAGATGTCTCACGCTATTTGATTGGAATGTTTACAGCAGGGTCCCCAACCTCTTTGAGCCTGTGGGCACCTTTGGAATTCTAACACAGGGTGGTACACACAATCATGGCTGCTATAGGAATTGAAGCCAAACACACAGAGGAAGCCCAAGCACAGAAAACAAGATAATTAATTTAAAAAAGACTAGGAAACAAGAGTGTGAGAGATAATAAAACCAATACTGTGTGCCAATCAGATCTCCAATGGCCAGTCAGAAGCCCTGCTTCACGGGAGCCTCTCCTTCGACCCCACCCACTTTCTAAAACACTTTGGCGAGCATCTGGATAGGTGTTGGCAGGTGCCATGGCAACCTACAGGCACCACATTCGGGACCCCTGTTGTATACCATGTAATCCAAACTCAGTGAGAAAGGCGGGTTATAAATAAAGTAAATAAACGGTTTCTTTTCAAAAGGAAGTGAAAGCATTCTTGTTAATGAAGACTAAATTGCAAATCTGTTAATCTATTGCTGGCATTGAATTTTTTGTATGGATGGTTATTGTTTGTTTTATATTGGGAAACAGTTATTACAAATTGTTACTATATAAATTAATATAAAAATACCGTTTCCCCTGGTTGCATCAAAGTACAACATAGAGGTATAATATGCACAGGAAGATCAAAAACAAACATTGGGTATCCAAAGATAAAATTTCCTTGTGCAGAAATACGTGAATAGGTGAAAGAGTTTTAGTAATAATAATGTATTGTCCTCAGATCCATGTAGCAGTATTAGTCATCCTGAACAGGAGTTATATGCTACTATGTCAACAGGCCTACAAGGTGCTAACTTTGCTTAACATGGCACTGTAAATCTCCTTTTTATTTTAGAAAAAGCCAGCCATAATCTCTCTTTACTGTAGTTTCCAAGAGCCATTTCAAAAATTAATAGCAGCTCCAACAGACACAATTAAAGTACTCATGCCACAAATAAGAGTGCACTGTTTGGGACACAAAATAGACATGGTGATACCTGACACTGGACTGCCTCCTGGGGGAGATTGCCAACCCCACATTTTAGCAATATTATGTGTCTTGTTCTCAGCAATGATTTCCTATAGCTGTGCATAATACATGCACATCTATAATTTATGCACTGAACATCTGTTTACAAGGCAGGAGTTGCAGCATTCTCTCTCTAGTCTATTTTATTTGGATCTTGACAGCAAATACTGGTGTCCTCACACAGTTCTTGTTAATTGTAGGAGGAACGTGCATGAGATGTTCTCCAAGGGACTGTACCCAGTATCTTTTGATCACTTCCAGTTCAACTTGAACTTGAGCCAATTACTTTGTTCTGAGAGTCTTGGCATCTTTTTATACACCCTGAGTCATCTGGACTCCATACAGTAATGTCTGATTTTGAGTAATCTGACAGGTTTAGAAATGTCTTTCGGAAATCTAAGAGATTGGCTGGCTGTTTGTTTCTAGGAATGATCCAAGAATATTCCAAATTACCTACAAGTGACAATTTCAAGCTTCTTCTCCCTTAATCATAGAATGTTCTTTCATGTGATACATTTACAAAATAGTCTACCTATCCAAAATACTAATAGATTATTATTTCTTTCTTTTGCCTGCCCCCATTTTCATCGTGCCTTGAAACTTCTCCTTGAATGTTGCTTAAGTATGCAATGATCCTCAACAGGTTTACACATCACTCTGGAATAATCTGTGATATCCAGATAAGATGAATCACACAACTCCAGTCATTTTAGCACACCTGTTATTTTATATGACAAAATCTCCCTTATAAATAAAAGCCGAATGGTGGTGGCACTTCTCTAGAACATTCCACACGCTCCAAAATCAGTTCGCTCTCTGATCTGTCATTCAGAGGGTCTCCCTATCCAATGGCTGCTTTGCCTGAGTCCTGCCTCCAACATTCTAAACATTTTGCTGTTCCTCTCCCCCACATAGCTAGTCAGAACACAGAGGTTATTTGCATATGCAGCTTCATTGGCCTTTGCCTCGGAACACAGAGGTCGTTTGCATATGCAACTTGATTGGCTTTTGCCTCTAACATTCTAAACAGTTTTCTGTTCTGAGGTAAAATGTGTCCAATCTCCAGGTGAGGGCTGGAGATCACTCAGAATTACAACTGCTTTCCAGATGGCAGAGATCAGTTCCCCTGGAGAAAATGGTGGGCTCTGTATCCTTATATGCTGCTGAGGTGCCCCCCGTATGACAGCCAATGTGACGTAGCAGTCAGGGCTTCAGAGCACGGGAGAGGCTGCAGGTGTGTGGGGGGTGGAAAGCTGAAGAGTGAGGGGGAAATAAAGGTAGGTTGATGATTGGCTGGGAAGGAGATAAGGTTGCCAACTCCAGGTGGGAAATTCCTGGAGATGTGAGGGATGGAACCTGGAGAGGGTGAGGTTTCAAGAGGCGTGGGACCTCGGAAAGGTAAAAAGCCATAGACTCCACCCTCCAAACCAACTACTCCCTTCTGGGGAACCATCGTTGCCAATCTCCAGGTGAGGGCTGGAGATCACTCAAAGTTACAACTGTTCTTTAGGTAGCAGAGATCAGTTCCTCTGGAGAAAATGGTGGACTCAGTGTCATTATACCCTGCTGAGGTCAACACAGCAAATTGACACTGAGTGTCCAAGGCCGGGGCACCCGCCCAGAGCCTCCTTCTAGAGTCTGTTGTATTTATTTCCATAATGGGCCTTTTTCCTAATTATTGTATATTTCTGGAACGTATTAAAGAAACAAATCCCACAATTTCCATGCATGGTATAGCCTACTGAATATCACATACGATACACTGCTTAACAGAATGGACTACACTCCATTCCACACCTCAAGCTCACCCCCCCCCCGCAAGGCAGTTGGGATTTTCAGTTGCATAACATACCTCATAGGGGAGAGGAGAATGATGTCAGCTGCTCCCTAGGCAGAGGCTGTGGGGGGGGGGGTTGTAAAACTTAAGACAGGCAGGCAAATTAAGGTTGGCTGATGGTTGCCAGGAAAGTTGCCAACTCCAGGTTGGAAACTTCCAGGATATTTTAGGGATGAAGCCTGCTGAGGGTGGGATCTGAGGAGGAGGAGGAAGAGGGGGACCTCAGACAGATACAATGCCATACTGCCCACACTCCAGACAAGCTGTTGCCAGTCTCCAGGTGACAGCTGGAGAGATCTTAAAGCTTTGGTGCTACTTCAAAGTGTTGCCATTTTTCAACAGAGTAGT
>NW_015169795.1:551201-551518 GCF_001447785.1 Gekko japonicus | reverse complement strand
TGGGAAATATTTAGGAATTGTTTGGTGCATTTACAATGGGGCTCCTGGGGAACTATTGTTGCCAATCTTGGCCCAGCAGCCATCAAACCATTCTCTTCAACCCCCTGCTGTGCAGCTGACTTCCCCCTAGGGTTGCCAATCTCCAGGTGGGACCTGGAGATCTCCCACTGTTACAATTGATCACCAGATGACAGAGATCAGTTCCCCTGGAGAAAATGGATGCTTTGGAGGGTAGACCCTATGACATCATACCTGCTGAGTCCTTCCGCCACCACCCCCGCCCAATGCTGCCCTCTACAGAATCCACTCCCCAAACC
>NW_015169795.1:537117-549788 GCF_001447785.1 Gekko japonicus | reverse complement strand
GCTGGAGTGGCCGCGGGGGGGTCTGGAGTCGGGCGGCCGCTGGCGGGGGACGCAGTCGCCCGGGCCGAGATTGGGGGGGCAAGGCGGGCGACAGAAGGCCGATGCCTCCGTCGCCCGGCCCTCTACAGAATCCACCCCCCAAACCTCCAGGTATTTCCCTCCTTAGAGCTGGCAACCCTACATTCCCCTCAGTGCCTGTTGGTAGGCAACTAAGCTTGGTCCTGTCACCTACTTTGGCCTTTGGGAGAAAACACATTGGGGCCAGTCCTGATAGGGTTGCCAACTCCAGATGGGAAATTCCTGGAGATTTGAGGGATGGAGCCTGAAGAGGGTGAGGTTTGAGGAGGGGTGGGACCTCAGACAGGTACACTGCCATAGACTCCACCCTCCAAACCAGTCAGTCCCACATAGGGAACCATTGTTGCCAATCTCCAGGTGAGGGCTGGAGAGCACTCAGTATTACAACTGCTCTGCAGAAGGGAGGGCAGAAGTCAGCTGAAGTCAAAGGGGCAGATAATGGTAGGTTGATGGCTAGCTGGGAAGGAGATGGGGTTGCCAACTACATGCTGTCAAATTCCTGGGGATTTGAGGGGTGGAGCCTGGAGAGGGTGGCGTTTGCGGAGGGGTGGGACCTCAGACAGGTAGAATGCCATAGACTACACCCTCCAAACCAGCCATTTTGTCCTGAGTAACAATTGCTGCCAATCTCCAGGTGAGGGCTACAGATCACTCACAATTACAACTGCTCTTCAGGTAGCAGAGATCAGTTCCTCTGAAGAAAACAGTGGACTCTGTCATTATACCCTGCTGAGGTCACCACAGCAAATTGACACTGTTTGCCCAAAGCCAGAGCACTGCCCCAGAGCCTCTTTCTAGATCCCGTTGTATTGCTTTCACAACGGGCTTTACTGCTAGTGGAAGGATAATGAAACAGACACTAAAGGTGATACAAGGCAGAGTATTCTGTCTAGCACAGACCCCCCAGATGTTTCCTATTCTCCTAGCCATTCTACTAACACTGTATCTGATAAAGGGAGTTCTGACTCTCAAAAGCTCATACCTGAAAATCTTGTTGGTCTCCACAGTGTAACTGTAGAGCCAAATATAGCCGTTCTACTAATATTAACACACATCCTTGAAAATTCCAAGACAATATATACCAGACTGCTTTTAAAGGCTTTTCTCTGCATTTGCTTCTCCAATCTTTCAGCAGTCGTCTTAAGCCTCTTTTTTTCTTAGAGCCATTAGCATTCCATACATTTCATACACAAAGAATGGAATTCCAGTCATTTCAGTGTCACTTGCTTATCCCAAAATATCTACCCACAACTCAGGTGTATCGCTACTGTAATACTATATTAAGGTACTATGATTTCAATCTGAGAATGCTGGCAGTCAGTCTCCCGTATCTACCAGATGGCACAAAAGACCTGTGATCAGCTCTCCCAAGTCTTTAATCTTATTTAAAAGAAGCTACAGGGACATAAAAGAGACAGGCATTAACCCTTTCCCCTCATGCCCTTTTTGTCAGTCTAACAACCCTCCCTGCAAGCTGCTTTGCCCACATGGAAAAGCACTCAGATGATTTAGAGCAGGAAAATGGCATGGGCAAAGAGGTTAAACTTTTTCTTTTACCACTGCAAATGGCTGATCTAACTCAGGGCCTGGGGCTCTGAAGCGGCTTTTAAGTTATTAAAAAATGTCAGGAGACCCAATCACATACCTCCCACATCTCTCATCTAGGTGTACCGTTAATTCTCTGCATCAGCCAAGGCAACTTTCCTGAAGAAGCCATCTGGACACTGAGCCAGTTATGCCCTGCTTTTAAGCACAGCCAAAGCAGCTGGGCAGAAGAAATACTGCAGACAAGTTACACAGCTGTTGACTAACTTCCTGTGCATCCACTTGCTTCCTATCCCAACTGCCTCTTCTTTGCTCTGGTATTTGCCTCCTTTGCTGATACTCCCTGAAGTGTGATCACTTTGTTTTGAACCCCTTCCTTTCCATGGTGCTTGGCTACACTTCTGTCCACCACCATGGAGAACTGCTGCACAACCATATCTGCCTTGTCATAACACTGTGTTTCGCAACAGTGCAATACATTCCATCTCAAACACTTATGTGCCTGTGTTGGTCAATTCCCCCAGTTCCTTTAGCAGCAAATTCCATTGAGATCTATGAGAGTTATAACCTATGTTTTTTTCAGAAGAAAATCCTACTGATTAAAATGGGAATTATTTCCAAGCAAGCATGTCCCGTTATGTATTCTAAAATTTCTGGATCAAAACATTTATTTATTTATTAAATGTTTTAGTTGCCACTCACCCAAAGGGTCTCATAGTGACATCAAAACCAATAAGGCAAAAACAACATAAAAACAAATAACAAATATAAAATATTAACATTACAATAATAAAATACGTGGCTATCACCATACCACTGTTAAAACAGCCCAAATATGTGGCTATCCTCCAACTTAAATAATTAAACTTTGCATGCCCCGCGGAAAATAAACAAGCACAGGTGCCATCCGAGAGTACATTCCCAGGGTATAGGCCACAACTGAGAAGGCCCTTCCCCTGGTGACAGCTAATCGAGGCATTCTGAGGCCAGGCACCTGCAAGAAGCCCCTAGATGATGACTGAAGGGAGCGGCGGGGGGGGGCGGCTGTAATGAGAGAGGTGGTCCTGTAGGTATGAGTGTCCCAGACCATTGAAGACTCTGAAGGTTAACACCAACACCTTGAATTGGATCCAGTGCAGCTGCCGCAGAATTGGAATTAATATGAGCTGACCATGATATTCCAACCTGGCAGCTGCATTCTGGACCATATGCAGTTTCTGAAGCATTTTCAAGGGTACCCCTATGTAGAGTGAATTGCAGTAGTCCAATCTGGAGGTGACTGTTGCATGGATCAATGTGGCAAGGTCTGACCCAGACAAATAAGGAGCCAGCTGATGGGCCTTGCACAAGTGGAAAAATGCTGACTGCCTTACTCGTTTATACAATGATATTGCAGAATCCAACTGCCTTTCCATATCTGGTGGGCTGAAGGCAGTTAACAGAGTGTATCTAGATTTCAGTAAAGCATTTGACAAAGTTTCTCATGATATCCTTGAGGATAAGCTGGTTAAGTGTGGGCTGGATGGTGCAACCGTTGGATGGATTCATGGTTGGTTGAAAAACCATACCCAACGAGTGCTCGTAAATGGCTCTGCGTCTACGTGGAGGGAAGTCTCAAGTGGAGTGCCACAGGGCTCGGTCCTAGGCCCAGTGTTGTTCAATCTTTTTATAAATGACCTGGAGGAAGACATAGAGGGGATGCTTATCAAATTTGCAGATGACACGAAGCTAGGTGGGATGCCTAATTCTGAAGAAGACAGATTCAAAATTATCTAGATAGGCTGGAACAGTGGGCTGAGACAAATAAAATGAATTTCAATAGAGAGAAGTGCAAAGTCCTACACTTAGGTTCAAAAAATCAAAGGCACAGATATAGAATGGGAGGGACTTGGCTTGACAGCAGCACATGTGAAAGGGATCTAGGTGTTCTGGTTGATCACAAGCTAAACATGAGCCTACAGTGCGATGTGGCTGTGAAGAAAGCTAATGCGATCTTAGGATGCATTAACAGAAGCATTGTGTCCAGATTACGGGAGGTGGTAGTTCCGCTCTATTCTGCTATGGTCAGGCCTCACCTGGAGTACTGTGTCCAGTTTTGGGCACCACATTTTAGGAAGGATGTTGACAAGCTCGAGCGTGCCCAGAAGAGGGCAACCAGGATGGTGAGAGGGTTGGAATCCAAGTCTTATGAGGAAAGGCTGAAAGAGTTGGGTATGTTTAGCCTGGGAAAGAGGCGGCTTAGAGGGGACATGATTGCAGTCTTCAAGTATTTGAAGGGCTGTCATGTAGAAGATGGAGCTCTGGATTGCAAGACTAGATCTAATGGGTAGAAATTACAAGGGAGTTGTTACCGGCTAAATATCAGGAGAAACTTCCTAACTGTAAGAGTGGTTGAGCAGTGGAGCAGTCTGCCTCAGGAGGTGGTGGATGCTCCTTTGTTGGACGTTTTCAAGCGGAGGCTGGACGACCATCTTTCGGGTATCCTGTAGGTATGTAGGGCTATCTTTCAGCTATGGTCCTGCAGAGTGCAGGGGGTTGGACTAGATGACCTGCAAGACCCCTTCCAACTCTAACATTCTATGATTCTATGAGTGCAAAGTTCATCTATAACTACTGAAATCATACATATATGACATCCATCAAAAAAAGCAACAGCCTCGAACTATAATCCAACATGAAGCTATACAATTACCTACCATTTAACCAAAGAAGTAGTAGTGTTGATTTTATACCCCACTTTTCACTATCTGAAGGAGTCTCAGAGTGGTTTATAATCACCATTCCCTTCCTCTCCCCACAACAGACACCCTGTGACATAGGTGGGGCTGAGAGAACTCTTAGAAAACTTGTGACTGACCCAAGAGCACCCAGCTGACTGTACATGGAAGAGTGGGGAATCAAACCCAGTTCTCCAGATTAGAGTCCACTGCTCTTAACCAGTACACTACAGAAGAAGGAAGACTGTGCTGCTGAGTTGCAACCAACTCAGGGTGATCTCATCTATGGGGTGTTCCAGGCACGAGATGAGCAGAGATAGCTCGCCGTTGCCTCCTCTTCCTTGGTGGTCTCCCATCCAAACATTGTCCATGGCCAACCCTGCTTAACTCCCAAACTTTGACAAGTTCGAGATAAGCTGGACTATTTGGGCTGCTATTTAACCAAAAGCCCTCTGAAATAATACATTGTACATGCTCTTCTAAGTGCCGCTAAGGAGGTCTTAACTTTACTGGTAGCACTTCTAAGTCAATGTGATTAGGCTGGAAGTCTAACAGTGCAGTCCTAAATACAGTTCCACCCTTCTAACTGCAGTGACTTTAATGGATTTAGAAAGGAATAACTTTGGTTATGATTGCACTAGAAAAGACAAATCTCCTGATCTCACTGTGGTGGGAGCATACAATCATTACTGCCCAGTTCAGTTAACTGATGACATATGAAAGAACTCCTTTGAGCCTGTCTATCATTATGCAATGCAGAACTAAATACATGCCACAAATGGTCAGTACATAATTTAACTTAATCTAGTAGAGTTATTGCCCTTCGAAGAGAAGACAAGAACCTAGCACTTAACATTCTCAACCATCACAAGTTCCAGGGAGAAGCATTGGCTCTATACTTGTTTTGTTCCCTGCTGCTAAGTACTCACATAAATCAGCCTCTGCCCAGGAGCTGCACGTATCACAATATTATTCAAAAACATTAATATCTAGAGCATCATGGACAGATAGCCAAAAATCCATAAAGGCAGGCTAGCCATGCAGATGTCCTTGTGGCACTTGCAGTAATAATACTGTTAACATACACTATGGTAGCCAGATCACCCTAAGCAATCTGCTTACCTATCCTATGCTCCACTGGTTAATCCCCATTTATCTAATTCTGAAGTGATAAAGGGCAGGTGGAAAGAAAATGTTATCCCAGTTTTCTGACAAGTGTGCATAATTTATCCAAAATCAGAAATTTTCAGTTCTACCCATCTTATTTCCATCCACAGACTTGTAGGTATAGCACAGTTTATCTACTCATTCCTACTCTTGACTAATATCCTTGTTAAAGATTCTTCCTTCCCTGAAAGTAAATGGTTTCAGTGTTTGACCTTCAGGCACTTGATTTAACCACCAGTTTTATCTTTCAGAAGTTCCTATTTACAAGTTATTTACCACTCCAAAGCATTCATGAACCACAAGCTAAAAAAATAAACGCAGAAACATCAGGGACATTCGTCCCAATATATAAATTTCAAGTGTAGTTACATAATGTTAGAACAGAAAAAAATTACAGCAAGTTCCAAACTTGCCACAGAGTCTCTGTGATCAAGAAGATCAAGAAGATCCTGAGCAGCATTCTAAGACAGTGGTGCTACTTGTGCTACTGGTGAGACACAAAAGGAGTCTACAGGACGCAGGGTTTTCATAACAGTTACTAAAAATCTGCTCTCCCTCAATCCCTGTATCCACATACAAGAGTGACATGCTAAAAATTATCATATGGCCCTGTGTGTGGAATACCCAAAAGATCCCAAAGGATTGATTGGCTGCCTGAAGCTGTAGCTCTTTTTGGTGCTATGCTTATTTTTAGGTGCTGAGTGCTGTGACTTGCCCAAGGTCACCCAGCTGGCTTCAACTGGGGAAGTGGGGAATTGGACCTGGTTCTCCACATTACAGTCCACTGCTCTTAACCACCACACCAAGCTGGCTCCTAGTGACAGGCTTTCTCCTACCAATCCTTCCTGTCACAGATTATCCATCTATGACCTTTTTTTAAAATAAAATTTTTATTGGTTTTCTTCCTACACACTACAAACCTATAACCTACAAAACTAAAAACTACAAAGAGAGTAACAAGAACCTTTGATACGCTAACCAAACACTTTAGATATATGTCTACATGTTAAAAATTACCTTCAGTTCTTTAAAATCTAATAGAAGTGTTCAAATAGAAAGAACATAAAAGCATTGTTGGTATTACATCACATCTGATTAATAATCTGAATAGATTAAATGCCAACATATAAAATCACAGCTCATCCCTTAGCTTTCTTCTTAGCTTTGGTTTTCTTCTTCTTTTGCCAGGGGATATTTACTTTAAATGTTTTAGGAGCTGCATCTCCTAAATCTGAATCTGAGTCAGAGTCAAAGATTTCACCCAGAGACAGGGAAGACCTGTAGAAGATGAACTATCTGTATCGGATTTCTGTTGTTCGTTGTTTTTTCCCGTTGCCTTCTCTTCCTCTGCTCCGTTTCTTTGTTTAGTTGAAGACTGTTGTTGTTTAGGAAAGAGTTCTGCTTTTAATAGAGAGTCAATCTTTTCCTTCTTCTCCTTAAAGCTGAATAAAAGTCCTTCTGGAAAAATCCATCTGTATTGGACATTGTTCTTTTGGAGGAATGCTGTGATATTTCTATACCGCTTCCTTTTCTTGCGTATTTCGTATGGAACGTCTTTCAATATTTTAATCTCCTCTTCTTGAATGTTGACTGTTGTTGCTGTAGATGCTTTGAGTATTGAGTCTCTTATTTATCTTTTTGCAAATTTTACAAAAATTTCCCCTAGGAGATTTTTTTTTTTTTACAAACTCTGAATAGGTTTTGTAGATCATATCAATGTCTGCTTGTATTAATTCAGGTTTGCTTTTGATTTTGCTTATAATTTCTCTTAAGTTATCATCTTTTTTCTCTGGTACCCCTTGAAATCTAAGGACGAATGAAGATCTTTCCATTTGTAGCTGTAGAAGTTGTTGCTTTTCAGAAGTTCTTTCTTTTTCAACCTTGTCCATTCTTTGGTCTATTTCTTTGGTCTTAACTTCAACCTTTTTTATCTTTTTGGCTGACTTCTCTGATTTGACTGCAGTTTCCTTGAGCTCTTTCTATAAAGTGTCAAATTTTTGATTGAGGTTCGTAAACTGGTCCAGCAGAGGGCGCATGGCTTCAGAGATTGCAGTAGCTAACTCGCTGGTATTTTCCGGTCTTGTGACTGGTGATGCTGTGCTGGCATTTCCTGTAGAGCCTCTGCCTCTGGATGCCATTTTACTCCCACACTGAGACATTGTATTCCACTTGGAAATTGGGTGTTAATTGCCTGGGTCTGGCTAGCTTCTACGCTGCAATTTCACTGCTGCGTAGGGTTCTTCCTCCGCGAGTCCCCTCCTCGTCTCTTTGAAGCTAAGCCGATTCGCTGTGCCGATTTCTTCCATCACCCTTTTTATCTATGTCTTTCTTTTTGCCACTTAACTCACTGTTTGTTTAATCGCTGGATTGCTTTTTCTCGTAGATTTTCTTTGTAGTTAAGTTCTTGTACTCTCTGGTCCAGTAACGTCTCTGAGCGCCACTGCTGGCCTCGGGACCAGGGACCTGTTGGAGCAGAAAGGAGCGCTGTGCCCCTGAGCGGAAACTTCGGGAGCGGCCCCTTTGGCGCTCCAGGCTAGAAGCTCCCTCCCGGAACTTCATGGGGAGGTCGGGACCAGCCGATCTCTCTCCCTGCCACCCCGATCCAATTCACCCCCATCTGAGCTAGATGGGGTGTGACTGTCACGAGTCGCCGTCCACCGGAAGTCCCATCTGTGACTCTTTTTTTTTGGCAGGGTAGTAGTATAACAGAATGCCTGGAAAAAGCAGACCTTTTGTTTTTATCATGACAGGACCCAAGTTCTCTGACAGAGTGATTGGTGGGATGTCAGATGTGAAAGGCTGAGAACCACGGTTTTAAGTAACTAGTTTTGTGTATTTCAGTTATGTGACCTGCAATGATAGAATTTTTGAACACCTGCCCACATAGCTAGCGTGATGTGGTGATTCAAATGTCAGACTAGGATCTGGGAGACCCAGGTTTGACTCCCCACTCTGCCATGGAAGCTTGCTGGGTGACCTTGGGCCAGCCACACACACTCAGCCTAACCTACCTCACAGGGTTGTTGTGAGGACTAAAATGGAGGAGATGAGAAAGATTTAAGCTGCTGCAAGTCCTCATTAGGAAGAAAGGTGAGATATACATGAAGTAAAAATAAATAAATAGTGGGGATCAAATGACCCACAAAAGTGGAAAGAAAAAAACCTCAGGGAGAAATTTACAAAATGCTATATTTTCTTAACTTTCTTTTATTTTTCCCTTGTTTTAAATTTCTGTTCTGTAAAAGGAAAATAGAAGATAGCCTTTTAATTTATTTATGGGATTATTATCCCACCCTTTCCCATTTTTTATTTGCAGTGGATTTGCAGTGGATGCCATACTCAATGCAACCCCACATTTTTAATTGTATGACTTTGTGATTTATTTGACCTTCCTACAATAAATAAGTACACTTTTTATCGACTGCACTATAAGCTCAAGTCAATCCTTCAGGCATTCTGCCATAAGAACTTTCATAGGACAAAACCAAGAAGAAGCCTGGACTCTGCTGAAAGTGTGGTTAGCACATATTTCACTCTAAATAATGCATTTGTTAAAACATTTTTGATTCCTATATGAAGCTATACAAGTGCTTTACCAGTGATGTCATAAAGTCACCATGAAGCTAGCCAACATCACACAGGGCTTCAATCTAGATGACTGTATTTTGTGTAAAAGTAGTCTGTTCAATCAAATCAATGGATAGCCAGTGAGGAGGTCTGATGCAGAACCCACAAACATTCAGAACCCAGGAGGGTAACCTGGATCCTGCAAAACTGCTGATCAGCAGACAAAAATTGGGGTGGGGCCAGAAGGTACAATCTTAACCCAACTACCCCCTGCTACTGCATATGAAGTACAACCCTTCTTTCATGTATAACAAGTCCTGCAAAGTGACTCATTATTCGTTTGTGTACAGAGAGAGAACCAGGGCTGGTAGATGGTGGCCTGATGAAAAACAGGAAGGGAATTTACACCTGCTGAAGGTTTTCAACATTATTCTTACTGTTCACAGTTGCACACTATGTCCACTGGGAAACAACAGCTTTGCCAAGAATATAGGAGCCGCCGCCACTACAATTCCACCACCGATATGTATGTAGCATTGCACCACTACCACTAATATGTGGTTCCATCTGGGTGTGAGGTGACCCTGGAAGGAGAGGGGATGACAGGTTGCGGGACCAATTGCCATTGGATTAAGATCTACCCCATCTTGCGATAAATGGAGCACTGTTTTAACTCTGGCACTTGTGCCTCGTTGTTAGCCGCCCTGAGCCTTCGGGGAGGGCGGCATATAAATAAATAAATAAATTTATAAACACACTTCAAGCAATACAGAACTATGCTGTCAATCACTTGAAATATTCCATCAGTCCTTCATAGAGTTCAGCAGGACTTATTTCCTCCTCAACCCAAATAGGAGTGAACTGCAAACCTAACTATACTTATTAACTTCTTAAATTTGGTTTTATTTTGTGAAACAAGGAACTTGAACCTTTTCATTAAAAAAAGAGGAGGGAAACAAGCAATGAAAATACTCCCCCCTTCTTCAGAGAATTCTGAAACAATGTTATGTTTTACAGGTCTAAAGAGACTCAAGTGAGGTAAAACAATTAACTCAAACATTTTTTAAAGCAGAATAATCATGGAAGGAAATAATCACTGTACATTTTTAGGGTAGACACTCAAAATAACTCAATTACTCTGGGTTAATCTGGACAGCTCCCAGTTCTCTAGGCAGATTCATTATTAATTAAAAACAAGCTTTAAAAATCTACTGTTTCGTCTTTTAATTGTAAGAACAAGTCTTGTTCTGCTACAACAAAAGTAAACAGTCTTGAAACACCTTAGAAAATGAGCAGGAAGTACAGGGTAAAACGTAATTATGTCACTTCCCACTTCATTGTATGTGCAGAAGTAGGTTCTAGTCCACAAAAAAAAACCTATACTGGAACAAAATGTTGTTAGTCTTTAAGCTACCTCAAGAACCTATTTATTTTAACTTGCATTAAGTAGACCTGTAAAAACAAGCATTATGATTTCATAGTAGCTGCTTAGAACTACATTCATATTGTACCCATGTCTTTTTTCAATCTCTTGCTTGCTGGGACACATTTTTGCATTTTAACACTTTTTGTTCTCAAGGAATGAATGCTAAACTTTCTTAATATTTCAAGGGATGAGGGTTTAAATCCTTCTTGCACCACCACTCCAGAAAGCATTTCAGTTCATTCATTTGAGCAGCAATGACCAGAGAAGCACTGTAATGTGCTGCAGAAGTGCTAGAGAGCTGCTGCTGCTGCCTGCATCTCTGGAAACGCTACTGAGTAAAAGGGACTTGTAAATCTCTTTGGAAGCCCTCTAATTCTCACCCTTAGTGGCCATGCATTACAAGGGGCCAAGCAGCGAGCCACCAGCAAAAATTGGCCAGCCCAATTATTTGAGCACCCAGGAACATCTGATTTAGTAAGACACACCAGTTGTCTCAGCCAGCACCACAAAGGCAAAAGGAGGAATCTAAAGAGGGTTACTTGAGCAGGATCTCAACCACTGGCTCACCGTCCTCTGAACTCCCTGTTGCACCCACAAGCAGCTTTGCAAAAAGGGTTCGATTTACCTACATAAGTAAAGACTCTAATCCACATCCCTAACTCAAAGTACGGACTACGGGGGTTTGGTTCGTTCTTCCAGGATCCGAAAGATAAAAGCGTCCAGGTGTGATCCTGTGGACGGCTGGGGGCAAGGATGAGCAGAGGTCAGGCAACAAGTCTCCCCCAAATTATCTTTTGGAGGGGTGACTTGGCTGATTCTCCATGCCACTAGCAACGAGGAAGCAGAGGAAGCGCTGGCCGGGTTACCGGCAGAAGCGACCTGAGGAAAGGCGGATTTCTTCCCCTCCCATCGCCATTACAGTTCAAAGAAGAGATGAAGAAACTGAGTCGGGCGGCGGCGGCGGCGGCGGCGAACCTCTCCCTGCTGGAGCGGCTGCTCTGTGCCTCGGCGACGCAGGGGGGCACCGCGGGAAGTGCCCCGTCCGTCCCTGCCGCGCCAGTCCACGAAGGCGAGGCTTACTCACACACACACAGCTCCACCACGTAGGCGTAGTAGGACCAGGCCACGACCAGGGCGATGAAGGCCACGGGCACCCACGCGAGCACCCTCTGGCAGCACTTGACCCCCCCCCCCCGCCAGCCAGCCAGCCAGCCCCCGCCCTCGCTCGCACGCCAAGGGGGCAGGGCCTGTCGAGAGGCCTGCGCAGCCACTCCGGAGGGCGGGAAAGGGGAGGCCGGGTAGCCCGCGACTAGCGTTGGGAGAGCCGGAGCGCGGGCCTCTGAGGGGGGAAGCCGCGGCGGCTGAGGAGCGGGAAGAGGGGAAGGGGCTGAGGAGAGGAATAGTAACCCGCCGCCGGATTGATCGTGGCTCAGAATGGTTCTCGGGTCTACGCCACGTCGAGTTTGAGAGGCCCCACATAGGTTAATTCCCTCCAAAGGGTATTATTCTACCAGTAAAAACTGTTTTCCCGTATTTAGAAGCCCCTCATAACGGGAAATCCTAGTTTGACATGCGGTGGTGGAAAGTGCCATCAAGTCGCAGCAGATTTATAGCGACCCCCCCGTCGGCTTTTCCAGGCAAGTTCGGCGGTGGTTTGCCCATCAACCCAGTCCTGTCCCGGCCATTGTTAACCATGCCGGTCCTGCCCTCGCCTCCTCAGCCGGCGTTTCTTTTCCTTCTCAGACGTGCCCTACCTGCTTTTCCTCCTCCCTCCCCAAACCTGTTTGGATCCCCAGACCTCCGCATTGTGTGCCCCACGCAAGGTCACTGGCATGTCATAGGCTCCCACTCCGTTGTGGGTTTTCAGGTAGTGTAGAAAATGTGGGGAAGATCTGCCTGTGTCTGTTTTGCTTGATAGCACACTAGGATGGAGGAAAAGGGAAGAAGCATTTCCTCCTTGAGAGAGTGTATCTCTCCCTTATAATAAAGCAGTAGTGGGGACCAAGTTCTAAAATGCCCGCCTTTAGTGTTTGGCTGGAAGAACGGCCATCAGAAGACACTGGCTGGGTTGACTGGCTGCTTTGTGCAATCCCGCCCAGCGTTTCAAGGTCTTTTGCATATGGAAGCTGATTGGACTTCACTCCATTCCATACCTCAAACTCCCCCCCCCC
>NW_015169795.1:532621-536218 GCF_001447785.1 Gekko japonicus | reverse complement strand
GCCGATGCCTCCGTCGCCTGGCTGGAGTGGCCGCGGGGGAGTCTGGAGTCGGGCGGCCGCTGGTGGGAGCCGCGGGTGCCCGGGCCGAGATTGGGGGGGCAAGGCGGGCGACAGAAGGCCGATGCCTCCGTCGCCCGGCCCTCTACAGAATCCACCCCCCAAACCTCCAGGTATTTCCCTCCTTAGAGCTGGCAACCCTACATTCCCCTCAGTGCCTGTTGGTAGGCAACTAAGCTTGGTCCTGTCACCTACTTTGGCCTTTGGGAGAAAACACATTGGGGCCAATCCTGATAGGGTTGCCAACTCCAGATGGGAAATTCCTGGAGATTTGAGGGATGGAGCCTGAAGAGGGTGAGGTTTGAGGAGGGGTGGGACCTCAGACAGGTACACTGCCATAGACTCCACCCTCCAAACCAGTCAGTCTCACATAGGGAACCATTGTTGCCAATCTCCAGGTGAGGGCTGGAGAGCACTCAGTATTACAACTGCTCTGCAGAAGGGAGGGCAGAAGTCAGCTGAAGTCAAAGGGGCAGATAATGGTAGGTTGGTGGCTAGCTGGGAAGGAGATGGGGTTGCCAACTACATGCTGACAAATTCCTGGGGATTTGAGGGGTGGAGCCTGGAGAGGGTGGGGTTTGCAGAGGGGTGGGACCTCAGACAGGTAGAATGCCATAGACTCCACCCTCCAAACCAGCCATTTTGTCCTGGGTAACAATTGCTGCCAATCTCCAGGTGAGGGCTACAGATTACTCACAATTACAACTGCTCTTCAGGTAGCAGAGATCAGTTCCTCTGGAGAAAACAGTGGACTCTGTCATTATACCCTGCTGAGGTCACCACAGCAAATTGACACTGTTTGCCCAAAGCCAGAGCACTGCCCCAGAGCCTCTTTCTAGATCTCGTTGTATTGCTTTCACAACGGGCTTTACTGCTAGTAGTTAGATATTCTGAAATAACGGGTTAAATTGTTTCTTGAGAATTCCTAAATATTTAAAGGTAAAGGTTCCCTTCCTTGAAAGCCAGTCAAATCGGACTCTAGGGTTGCGGTGCTCATCTCCGTTTCAAAGCCAAAGAAGCCAGCGGGGGCGGCAAAGGATGAGATGGTTAGACAGTGTCATAGATGCAACGAACATGAAATTGAGCCAACTTCAGAGGACGGCGGAAGACAGGAGGGCCTGGCGTGACCTGGTCCATGGGGTCGCGAAGAGTCGGACTCGACTGTGCAACTGAACAACAACAACACCAGAATTGTTTTATGTAGAGTTACTTTGAGGATCTAACCAATGTTTACAGTCTACAGTAACTGTTTCAATGCATCATTTTATTATTACAGATCATATGCTTGTCATTTTGAAGGTCTTGAGAAGTGAGATCTCCCTGAATTTTTAATGCAATCCTATTTTTAAACTGAGATATTTGTATCGTGATTTTGGATAGAGGTTGAAACTGAACTCCTCCTTGAAACTTGTTGAAACTGAACTCCTCTGTCTCATTCACAAGAAATTATGTGGGGTGCAAATGTCACTTTTCTTAAAGGAGTGACTTATTAGATATGTTGTGCACAAAATGCAGTAAGTAGAATGTGAACTACTTACTCTGTACATTTGTGTTAGGTAGTTGTGTTAATCCATTACAGCAAAACCCAAAAAGAAATCTTGTGGCAACTTGAACACTGATTTGCAGTGCAATCCTGTGCAGAGAACTGCACTGTTATTGAAGCATAAGCTTTCACAGGTTAGAGCCCCCTTCATCTGATACATGAAGTGTTGTCTCAGTCAGCAGAAATATATATGTGGCAAGGAGGGGGCAGTATTGATAAGACTGGCTAAAAGATTATGAAATCTAGCAGTATACAAGATATGTATAGTGACCATTCACAACATATGCATTTATTTACTTATGTCCTGCTTTCCCCCCCCAGCTGACTCAAAGTTGCTATGTTGTTATTGATATAACACAGGCTACTTACAGTGCAATCCAAAGAAGACAAACCCCCTTCTAAATCCACTGAGTTCAATGAATTCAGAGAATAACTGTTTAGGATTGCACTGTCACTTCTGTTAAACTATTTAACAGCTGTAGAGGCTAAAAAGGCATCAGATTTCTTAGGCAGTACTCTGAGGCAGAACGTTAAGCAGAACTCATTAATTCTAATTCAGCAGTTTATCACTGTTATTTCTTTGAAGTTTTTTGTTGTAGTGTATCAAGTCCCGACAAGTCCGGACAAGTCCAGACATGTCCAGGGACAACCGTGAGCATCGCTCCTAGAGACAATGGACTATGAGGATCCTAGCCCGCTCCAATCAGGGGGCTAGATTCCTGGCCGAGAAGCCAATGGAACTCTCGGCCACTGTAAATAACCTATTGGGAAGAGGGTGTGTGTGTGTGTTTTGGGTGGCGGTTTCTGAGGGAATATAAGCCGGCCTGCGAGCCGGCCAAAGTGTCTTGTTCCTGACTGAATAAAGTACGCTTTGCTGAAATCACTCTCCGTCTGCGTACTTTTCATTTGTGTTGAAGAATCATGACAGTTTGCAATATAGAATTGATAAGGTACTTCCTCATAAAACAGTATTCAGTTTTGTTTGTGTTAAGCAAGGCTAATAGGCAAACAACTCAGGAAACTCTTAGGCCTTCCTTTTGAAACAGCAGAATTCCAAGAACAGTAATCCTCCAGAATGCTGTGCCAAAGAGCTGATTCACATGACACCAAAAAATATCTGTATGCTATTTATTAATGGGTGATAAGAATCTGTCCTACGCAAAGATATTTCTTCAAAAAATGTGGGTTTTTTGGACCTAGATGAATCATCGCATAGGATTTAGAAAATGCAATATAAACTTTGAAAAGTAATAAAACTGCGGGACCAGATGGCTTTAGTGTTGAGTGATATAAAATGTTTAAGAATTAAGTATTACCAGGTCTATAAAAATTTATGAAGCAGCTATCGAAACAGAATGCTTATTTGCCTCTATGTAATTGTTGATCCAGTCCAGTTATTGTAGTGCTGGTGACCTGTATCTTTATTAAACATGGGTTTTAAAATTCTTTCTACAATCTTAAATATTAGACTATTCAAGGTGGGCAGCCGTGTTGGTCTGAAGCAATGCAACAAAGTTAGAGTCCAATGGCACCTTTAAGAACAACAGATTTTTATACAAGATGCAAGCTTTCATGCATGCAAAATAGTGAAAATATTTCTAAACATTCTTTTGATCTGTTTAAAAAATATTTTCACTATTTTGCATGCTAATTTAACGAGCCACCCCTATATATATACAACTATGTTATGTAATTCCATTTCATCGTCTGACGAAGTGTACATGTACACGAAAACTCACATCTTTAATAAAAATTTGTTGGTCTTAAAGGTGCCATTGGACTCTAACTTTGTTGTATTGGACTATTTTTAAGTAAAAGGTTTCTGTTCTTTTCCATAAAACATGTTCAAGGCCACTATCACTATAAATACCATCTTACCCACAACTATGAAGAGATGATTCATTATATAAAGCATCTTCAAAAGTGCAGTATAATGAAACAATATAATAAAGCAAAACGGTAGCAGCTGTATCTGATAAAGTTCAACATTCTGTAAC
>NW_015169795.1:476864-532574 GCF_001447785.1 Gekko japonicus | reverse complement strand
TTCCTTAAATTACAGTAACCTCCCCAGTTACATTTAGCTGCAGATCATAATGACAGTTTCATCACCAGCAGCTTTACATCAACGACAATTTCATCAAATTTCACCACCAGTACAGAGGTCTAGCACAAAGGACCACCATACTAAATAAAAGCCAGTTGAAGTAAAAACATCTTTAAAGGTAAAGGTTTCCCTTGCCCGAAAGCCAGTCAAATCTGACTCTGGGGGTAGTGCTCATTTCCATTTCTATGCCGAAGAGCCAGTGCTGTCCAAAGACTTCTCCGTGGTCATGTGGCCGGCGTGACTAAAAAGCAAGGCGCACGGAATGCTGTTACCTTTCCACCGAAGCGGTACCTATTTATCTATTTGCAATGTCTTGCTTTCGAACTGCTGCTTACATGTTCTTGTATTGTGAGAAAGGGAGAAAAGTACCTCTTTCTTTACCTGCTCTTTCCCATGCATAATCTTATAAACCTCGATCATGTCACCCCTCAGCGCTTTAACCTTTCCTCATAGGGAAAGTGTTCCAACCCTTTTATCATTCGAGTTGCCCTTTTCTGCACTTTTTCCAAAGCTATAATATCCTTTTTAAGGTGTGGTGCCCAGAACTGCACACAGTATTCCAAATGAGGTCTCACCATTGATTTATATAGGGGCATTATTATATTGGCTGATCTGTTTTCAATACCCTTCCTAATAATCCCCAGCATAGCATTGGCCTTCTTTATTGCAGTCACACACTGTCTCGACATTTTCAGTGAGTTATCCACTACAACTCCAAGATCTCTCTCTTGCTCAGTCTCTGCCAGTTCAGACCCCATCAATGTGTATTTATATTTAGGATTTTTGGCTCCAATGTGCATCACCTTGCACTTGGCCACATTGAACCCCATTTGCCATGTTGACGCCCACTTGCCCATCCTTGACAGATCCCCTTGGAGTGCCTCACAATCCTCACTGGTTTTCACCACCCTGAACAACTTTGTATCATCCGCAAATTTAGCCACTTCACTGCTTACTCCCATCTCCAAATCATTAATGAACAAGTTAAAAAGCAGTGGACCAAGTACTGATCCCTGCGGTACCCCACTGCTTACCACCCTCCACTGAGAAAATTGCCCACCTACACTCACTCTCTGTTTTCTATGAACTAGCCAGTTTTTGATCCATAAAAGGACTTGTCCTTCTATCCCATGATTTTTGAGCTTACTTAGGAGCCTTTGATGAGGAACTTTATCAAAAGCTTTCTGGAAGTCAAGGTAAATAATATCTATTGGATCCCCCTTGTCCACATGTTTGTTCACCCCCTCAAAGAACACTAACAGGTTAGTGAGACAAGATCTTCCCTTACAGAAACCGTGCTGAGTCTGCCTCAATAGGTTTTGTTCATCTATGTGCCTACTAATTCTTTCCTTAATAATGGTTTCCACCAATTTACCCGGTATCGACGTCAGACTGACTGGCCTGTAATTTCCCGGATCTCCTCTGGAACCCTTTTTAAAGATGGGAGTGACATTAGCTACCTTCCAATCCTCAGGAATGGAGGCAGATTTTAAGGAAAGATTACATATCTTTGTCAGGAGATCTACAAGTTCACATTTGAGTTCTTTCAGAACTCTCGGATGTATGCCATCTGGGCCTGGTGATTTTTCAGTTTTTAAGTTGTCTATCAGTTTTAGGACCTCCTCTCTCGTCACCTCAATCTGACTCAGGTCTTTCAACACCCCTCCTGAAATCAGTGGTTCTGGAGTGGGCAAGCACTTCTCATCTTCCACAGTGAAGACGGAGGCAAAAAATGCATTTAGCTTCTCAGCCATTTCCCTATCATCCTTCAATACTCCTTTTACCCCTTGGTCGTCCAAGGGCCCCACTGCCTCCCTGGCTGGTTTCCTGTTTCTAATGTATTTGAAGAAAGTTTTATTGTTGGTTTTTACGTTTTTTGCTATATGCTCCTCATATTCCCTTTTTGCCTGCCTGACCTCAGACTTGCATTTTATTTGCCATAGCCTGTGTTCCGTTTTATCAGCCTCACTGTGACTAGCTTTCCACTGCTTAAAGGAATTCTTTTTACTTTTTACAGCCTCCATTACTCTGTTTGTTAACCATGCAGGCTTTTTCCTATACCTGTTTGTGCCTTTCCTAACCTGCGGAATATATATTTTTTGAGCTTCTAGGATCGTAGTTTTAAATAGATCCCAAGCTTCCCCAATTGTTTTGACCCTTTCTACTTTTCCTTTCAGTTTCCTCCCCACGTGTCCCCTCATATCAGAGAAATTACCCCTTTTAAAGTTAAAAATGGTTGTGTGAGTCTTTTTGGCCAATTCTCTATTTGTACAAATGATGAACTCAACAACATTATGATCACTGTTTCCAAGCGGTGCAATCACTTTTACATCTCTCACCAGGTCTTGAGTGTTACTTAGGACCAAATCAAGGATCGCCTCTCCCCTGGTAGGTTCCGTGACCATCTGCTCCATAGCACAGTCATTTAGAGTGTCTAGAAACTCAATCTCTTTTTCCCGGCTAGAACACATATTGACCCAATCAATGTGTGGGTAGTTAAAATCACCTATTATTACACAGTGTTTTTGTCTAGTTGCTATCTTTAAGGCATTCATCATTTTATAATCCTCCTCTATCTTTTGATCTGGTGGGCGATAACAAACTCCCAGTGTTAAGTTTCCTTTTGGCCCCCCTATTTCAACCCATAGAACTTCCAGAAGCGAATCCAATTCACTTAGCCTCTCAATCTTTCTAGACTTTATACCCTCTCTGACATACAGAGCTACCCCACCTCCAACCCTTCCCCCCCTATCCTTCCGATATAATATATAACCGGGAATCACTGTGTCCCACTGATTTTCCTCATCCCACCAAGTTTCAGAAATACCCACAATGTCTATTTTTCCCTCCCTCACCAAGCACTCCAACTCCCCGATTTTACCTCGGACACTTCTAGCATTTGTATAGAAACAGCTGTAATTTCCCTTACAAGTTAAGCCTGCATCCTTCCTCTTGCTATCTCGAGTCGTTGTCCGGCAGTCCATGTCACCAGCCATGGCCTCTGTGGACAATTTCAATCCACCTCCCTGTAGAAAAGCAACCGGTACCCCCTCACCTCTCTCAGATGAGCCAACCCGAACCAGAGACTTTTCATCTCCTGTCGGCTTTCCCCCAATATTCAGTTTAAAAGCTGCTCTGCCACCTTTTTGATTTTAAGTGCCAGCAGCCTGGCACTTAAAATCAAAAAGGTGATCAAGTGGTCAAGAAGTATATAAATTGTGCTGGAAAAAACCTGGGGCTGAAAATAATAATAAATAATAATTAGGCTGAAAATAAAATTAAATATATGGGTGTATGTATCTAAACAGGTTTACCTGATGGTTAAAACAAATGTTGGTCCTGTTTCATCTAAAATTAAAAGTCCATGAATTTTATACTATGGGGACCAGTGAATTCAGTCCAAATAAATATTCTGCCCTGTTTGATGTATGTTTTACTTGATGGACCCTCACTGGTCTGATCCAGCAGGGCTCTTCTGATGTTCTTTCTCCCCAATAATTTTTAATTTAAATATAAACAAGTAACATATTAATAAAAATAACAAAGTCCTAATGACTTACAACAACTCAGAGAAAAGTTATTTGCCAGCTGGAAAACAAATACATTAGAATGAATACAAACAACCGTGCCTTGAATATTCAGATGTTCTTATGAAGGCCTTGGCCTCTAAGTCCTGTTGTTGGCCTTCAATAGGAACTAACTGGCCACCGTGTGAGACAGGATGCTGGACCACTGGTCTGATCCAGCAGGGCTCTTCTTATGTCCTTATGAAGTCCTTGGCCTCTATGCCCTGTTGTTGGCCTTCCAGAGGAACTGGTTGGCCACTGTGTGAGACAGAATGCTGGTGAACCACTGGTCTGATCCAGCAGGGCTCTTATGTTCTTATGAAGGCCTCGGCTTCTATGCCCTGTTGTTGGCCATCTAGAGGAACTGGTTAGCCACTGTGTGAGAGAGGATGCTGGTGGACCATTGCTCTGATCCAGCAGGGCTCTTCTGATGTTCTTATAAAGGCCTCGGTCTCTATGCCCTGTTGTTGGCCCTCAATAGGAACTAATTGGCCACTGTGTGAGACAGGATGCTGGACTAGATGGACCACTGGTCTGATACAGCAGGGCTCTTCTTATATTCTTACTAGCCTGATACCCCTGCTTCGCTACAATATTTAAGTTCCGTAAATCCAGTTATAATACTGATGATGTGAAGTTTTAGATGTAACATTTGTTGTATGAATTCTAATGGAGAAGATTGTAGGGTAAAAAATGAAGTGAAACATATGTACTGTTTTTTTCTCTGCTGAAGGACATCTCTGTAGACCACATTGGTGGTTCTGCCCTCAGGTGCTAGGATCACCAGGCTGCTTGGTGAGCTCACTCTGGAGCAGACCACATAGAACTATCCATGTGAGAAGCATTAGTCTGTTAAGTCAATTTCTGCCACCTTCAGTGTCTGTGGACCATTGCTCTGATCCAGCAGGGCTCTTCTGATGTTCTTATAAAGGCCTCGGTCTCTATGCCCTGTTGTTGGCCCTCAATAGGAACTAATTGGCCACTGTGTGAGACAGGATGCTGGACTAGATGGACCACTGGTCTGATACAGCAGGGTTCTTCTTATATTCTTACTAGCCTGATACCCCTGCTTCGCTACAATATTTAAGTTCCGTAAATCCAGTTATAATACTGATGATGTGAAGTTTTAGATGTAACATTTGTTGTATGAATTCTAATGGAGAAGATTGTAGGGTAAAAAATGAAGTGAAACATATGTACTGTTTTTTTCTCTGCTGAAGGACATCTCTGTAGACCACATTGGTGGTTCTGCCCTCAGGTGCTAGGATCACCAGGCTGCTTGGTGAGCTCACTCTGGAGCAGACCACATAGAACTATCCATGTGAGAAGCATTAGTCTGTTAAGTCAATTCCTGCCACCTTCAGTGTCTGGCCTTGGGACTTGTTGATGGTCATAGCAAAGTAGTTTCTTTTGACTGTTTTTACCTCAGAACATTTAGATTCACAGCTGAGCAATCAGATAGAGGTGGGTAGTGGTGTGCCCACTCCCTTACGGGTGGTTCCCAATTTCTCTACTTGCTGAAGCTTTCGAATCGCTGTCAAGGGTTGGAAGGGGTGGAGCTGTTGTGGAGGCTTGCTCAGCACTGCTTAGCACTGCTTAAGCTTAGCTTTGCCTTAGCACTGCTGCAGGCCCAGCCTCCCAGATGCCATTAAACAAACCCCCCCCCCTTACACCAGACAGGCGGCTGTTTGTCAGGTATAGGAGCAGGGCCAGCATACTTTAATCCATCAAGGAGGCCGCCCCAGTAGGATCACCTTAGCAATGCTGCTGTCAGGCAGTTGTCTGTCAGGTGTAGCAGGGGTAGTGTGTCTGAAGGCATTGGGGAGGTTGGGACAGCAGGATTCCTAAGGTGATGCTGCTTGGGCAGCCTCCCCAATGGCTTTCAGTGCTCTGCCCTGCTCCTGCACCTGACAGACAAATGCCTGTCAAGTGGAGGAGGGGTGGGTGGGAGTGTGTCTAAAGTCATTGGGAAGGCTGGCCCAGCAGCACTGCTAAGATGTTTCTGCTCTGGTGGCCTCCCTGATGGATTAAAGTACCCTGGCCCTACTCCTACACCTGACAGGCCTGTCTGGTGTTGGGGGGGAATGTGTTTAAAGGCATTGGGGAGGCTGGGCAGCAGCAGTGCTAAGGCAATCCTGCTGAGCAAGCAGCGGTGGAAAATGGCCAGTAAAATCAATAAAAGTCAGTTTTTTCCATCTTGGTCAGTAATTTGTCAGGTTTTTTAAAAAATTGGTCAATAAAGTAAGTATTTCTTTGATTTTTGTGAATGCAATTTGTTGTTGTTTTTTGTTACTATATTTTGGGAGGAGCATGATGACTTCCCAGTGAGAAGACAGATGGTTTTCAGTTTAGTTATGAAGTACTTTAGGGACTTTGTTCCTAAGAGTAAAAGTGATTTGGTGAAATCTTCCACAAAGTATAGAAACAAAATTAACCCCTTAAAACATGAGACAATGAAAGCAGAAGTGATGTTTTGTCCCACAAGTGCCCGCTTATTTACAAAGTTCACTGGAGTGTTCCAGAAAGAAGAGCCTTTGGTGGATGTGATGCACAGTGAAATAAAAACACTCACAAGAACCATAATGGATTGTGTTTGTAAAAGTTCAGCACCATTGTCTCTTGAAGCCTTGAGTGATGAGCACTGCAAAAAACATTTCATAGCAGCTTCCGAACACCTTTTACTCCAGTCATCTTGGGCATAGTGGAGGCCAGATAATAATAATTTTTAATGAGGTCCTAGTTTTACTTTTAAAACGCTAGCTTATCAAGAGGCTGACATTAAATTGTTCAGTAATTTGTCAGTTTCTTGTCAGTATTTGGACAGTCTTTTAAAATTTTGGTCAGTAAAATCAGTATTTTTGATCCTCTGACTAGTTTCCACCTCTGAGCAAGCCTCCTCAATGGCTGTAAGCATCCCACCCCTCTCCTACACCTGACAGGCAGCTGCCTGTCCAGTGGGGGAGGGGGCGCAGTATTGCAAGCCATTGTGGAGGCTGGGTCAGCAGGATCGCTAAGGTGTTACTGCTGGGGCAGGCTCCCTGATGGCTTTAAGCACCCTGCGCCCGCTGCTGTACCTGACAGACAGCTGCCTATCAGATGTAGGAGGTGGGGGGAGCATGTTTGAAGCCATTGGGGAGGCAGGGCCAGCAGCATTGCTACACCTCACAGGTGGTTGGCCATTCCTGATTTCCTCAACTGTCATTAGCGTTCTGCAGTCTCCTGTAACTTGTTTTTTGTAACCTCAGAACACTGATCTCTGCAGCTGACCAATGAGAGAGTGGGGGGTGCAAGGAGGCAGCAGCCTGGCAGCCACATAGGAAGCAATGGGGGGAGCACATTTACCCCTTTTGACCCATTAAGGGTTGAATTTCTAAAAATCCCTTCTTAGTGAGCATCTACATCATGGTAGTAGTGCTCTCCCTGAATCTCGTACTTCTAGGTCCAGGGGTTCAACTTTCTTTTATATATATAGATGAGCACTGCTTCTAGCTTTAACTTATTCTACCAAGTCAGTTCAGGGCTGCAGACCTTTTTGTAGGTTGGTAAAATACATTGATATAAATTTGCTTGGAAGAGTATAACACTGTTTAGGATTGCTCTGTCAGACTTTAAGCTTGTAAGACATTGCTATCTAGAAAGCAAAGCAGATTTCACTTTCCAGATCCAGATATTTTATCATTCTTCATCTCCCAAGCATTTATTTGCAGACACATTGACGAGCAAACTTAACAAGGTGAATTACATTATGCAAGACTTCTCTAAGTCTGTAAATTCTGCTTACAACTTCAGAAAGGTGCTTCTCTTTGACCTTGTTGTACTAAGGTTTAAATGAAGGACACTGGCTGATAAAATTGAAATTTGAGTTTTGCATACAGTGTAAATCTTCAGTCTGGCTCAATCCAGCACAAAAGGACGTATGTCACATTCTGTGTCAAGCTTAAATTTTTTGCAATGATTCTCATGATTTGTTATATTTTAAGCACTTACAAGTTAAATACCAATTGGTTGAAAGCCAACTATAGCATTACAGTCAGTAGAAGCCTCACTTGTTGGCCCTAAATTGGTCAGCTTCTTATCTAACTCTCAACATGGCCATATCTGTGGTTACTTAAATCTGGAGACTGGAGCCATGAACAGACAAGACAGATCTTTTTACAAATCTGAAAAATGCCCCAGGTTTGCAGAAAAAAACTCACATATTTTAAAAATCTGCAAATATTGGGGGTGGGTTTAAACTTCCCCCAAATAATAGAAGTAATGCCTGCAACTTTAAGAAATGAACAGTCTCAGTGGCCATTGCTAGGCAACAGTTTCTGATTACTGGTTTCACTCAGTAAAGGGCAGGAGGAGGGGGCAGGGCCTCTTGTAGGGCTGTTTTGGCCTTTGAGGGAGGACTAGATGCCAGGACTAGCACCAACCACAGGGCAATTTGCTATCATGTGACTAGTTTTTCCACTAGTGTGAGAGAAGGACAGGTGATCTTTCTTTCCCAGTTCCCCTTCTCACTGTAGCCCTGTTCATATGGCTTTTTGTCCATGTCAATCCTATGGTATCAGGCATAGCATTTTAGGGAACCAAGCCACTGCAATTTATTTTTCATTTTATTTATTTCTCATTTTCATTTTGCTTGAGAACTGTGGTTGGGGGTTGGGAGACATAGAATAAAATGGAGACATAGAATGGTCCAATTTCATTTTGATACCTTGATGTTTAGTAGAATTAGAGCATTACAAAAATGTTAATTTTTTTAGATGTTTGTTTTACCTTCCCTCCACACAGTTCCCCTTATAGCAATGCTGTGAATTAGTGTAGACTGAGAGATTCTGGCTGAGCCAAGGTCTCCCAGTGATCTTTATGGAGGATTTGAATCCAGGTTTCCCTCGTTCTAGTTTAACACTGTAACCTCTACTTACACTTGAGCTTACTTTGGTCTCCTTAGCCCATTGTGGAATTTCTGTGGTGTGCTTTAGAACAGACACTCTTAGACTCTCACCACTGCAGAGAGGTAGGCTGTTGATACTGAATTGAAGCAGAAGCTGAATAGCTCATGTCATTTCATGGATAAGTAGGGACTTCAACCTGCATGTCCTACTCCCCACGTGACACACATCATCTGCTACACTTCATCAGTTCTGTGTGCCTAGACTTTAGGAAAAAAATTAAATTAGTTGCTGTCCTCCAAAATCAATACATGTTTTCTTAATGAAATGTACTTATTTTTAGCCAGAATTCAGAGATCCTCCTCTGCATTCAAAGCAGCTGCTTACCTTCTACAAGCAGGATCTTGTGCAGGAACTCTGGGAGAGGGAAATCAGGCTGCTTCCAGAGAGTCTCCTCTGCATGCAGAAGCATGTTTCACACACCTGAGTAAGCATATAGTCCTCAAAGCTTGCATCACTTGTGCTCAGGGCTGTATGAGCAGTGTTTGGCTCCCTCTGGCTCCGAGACTTTTATTGTTCTGATCTGTAACCTTCCAAGGACTGGGGACAGTTTTCAGTCTTTTAAAAAAAACCTGTATAATCAGAGGTCCACTTTTCTTAGTCTGGTACATAACATATATGACCAAAAAGCATTAGTTTAATTGGACAGTTTTGCATTATTGTGTAAATGTACCACTCTTGGCCTACTATTATCGGTGCATCAATAATTATGTTCAGTAAGAGGAATTTCCACCTCCTCGGAAAACAAGGAGCTTCTATCCAGAGATGTAATTTCCTCGCTCAAGTGGAAGACAGCATTAAATTTATTGACAACAAGTTCGTATCAGGGAAAGGAAGCATTTTTTCCTGTTGTCGTCATGATATATAAATACAGAATTCATTGCCACAAGATTAGGTGGAGAGAACCAAATTTAAAAAACAAAAATGATTAATTGAAAGATAGATTCAAGAACCACTAGCCATGGTAGCAAAAAAACTGAAACCCCTCTGTTTGGAGGCCGTGACAGACACAGGTGCTATGGCAGGATGTTTGCCTCCTCCGTAGTCCACATTCAGTGTGACAAAAGACCACAGTGCTTTTAGTTTGCTCAGCAGCAAGTCCTATTTAGTTGCCTCTCAAAGGCTTTTCCAGATGATCAGTTCATAGGTCAATAAATACGTGGTTGTCATTCATCTGTTGCAGGAAATCCAGATGTCTTTCTTTCCTTAAAATAGCATGTCTCTGCAATACCTCAGCAGACAAAATGTAGTGTCTTGTCATTATGAAAATGCAGTTATTCCACCAGTTATTATTTTGAATACTGCACAGAATGTAGTTATTCAAGTGGCACAGGTACCTACTGGAGAGTGTCAGTGATGCCACTGGTGATGAGCAATGCCAGGCTATGTCAGAGTGCTGTCATTTAATGAACTTTCATTTTGTACATTTGAAGCAGTAGGGGTGTTCCCTGCCACCAGCACAGCTTTTCAGACTCAGGAATCTACCTGAAATGTTTATTTACTGGCTTTTTGCCTACCTATTGTGAAAGCTGCTGCTAGACCAGTTATCCACCTCTCCTTGTGAAGAAGAAGAGGAGAAGAAGAGATTGGATTTATATCCTGCCCTTCTGTTGTGTACTGGGTTTGATGCGTAGTGAAGACAGACACTGTGATTAGCAGCTACTGGCACACAACACAACACACACAACAACAACAAATGGTCGAATGACCAACTATATACGGTCGCTGGTTGCCTCCCACAGGTCCCATTGGCGGGCTTCAACTTCCCACCACAGTTCCTATAGATGCTGACTAGGAGTCTCAGGATCCTAGTCCCCATTGTTCTTTTGGAGCCAAGCTCTGGTCACACACCGCTGGCGTCTAGTGGCAGTCAGCGGACATAACACCTTCACTACCCAAAGGTGTCTCAGAGCGGCTTTTACAAACTCCTTTCCCTTCCCCTCCCCACAACAGACACCCTGTGAGGTAGGGGGGGCTTAGAGAGCTCTTGACAGAAACTGCTGTTTTTTCAAGAACACCTCTGAAAGAACTATGGCTTGCCCAAGGTCATCCAGCAGGTTCAAGTGGAGGAGTGGGGAATTAAACCTGGTTCTCCCAGATTAGAGTCTGCGCACTTAACCACAACACCAAACTGGCTGCATGTGTTAAGTGCCGTCAATTCACAGCTTACCTTTGGCGACCCCACACAAGGGGCTTTCAAGGCAAGTGAGGAACAGAGTTGGTTTGCCACTGCCTCTCTCTGCAGTTTTCCTTGGAGGTCTCCCGTCCAGGTACTAACCAGGGCTGAACCTGCTTGGCTTCTGATTGCTGAGGAGATGGGGCTATACCATTCACCTTCCTTCCACATCCACCTCTTTTTATCTAACAAATATTGTGGTTCAGCAACTTGACTCTTCTTGTTACCAGTGCCAAGCTGGCCTCATGGTAGATTGGGGTTTCAGTAAGCATAGAAATTTATACAAATAATTTAAATCTCTCAGAAGTCCTTTATTTGGATCCTGCAAACTTTAAACTTAACCGAGAGAGAAGTTGGCCAGTTGCATGAGAGCCATTTTGGTGTATTGGTTAAGTATGTAGACTCTAGTCTGGGAAAACTGGGTTTGATTCCCCACTCCTCCACTTGCAGCTGCTGGATGACCTTGGGCAAGCCATAGTTCTGTCAGAGCTGTTCTCTCAAGAACACTTCTGGAAAGAGCTCTCTCAGCCCCACCTACCTCACAGGGTGTCTGTTGTGGGTAGGGAAATTTAAGGAGTGTGTAAGCCACTCTGAGACTGAAAGAGAAATCCTCCATGTTATATTGCATTTTATTCACGAGGCCTCCCCAATCCCTCAGCAGAGGATTCTCAGCATTTGCAGGGAGCTGATGGGAGAAGGGTAAAGTCAAAGATCCACCTCCATGAGTGGACAGCTTGTTGAATCTAAACCAATAATTCTTGGTTTTATGGTTAGAGATGTCACTTACACTGCATGAAGAACAGACCTTATTGCTTTGTGACTGTACTGCAATAGTACCGTAAATCAGAATAACAGTAAAAGTACAAAAGGACATTAGGGCACAATCTGGAGAAAGTTAAGTGTACCTAAGTTCCATTGAATTTAATGATACATAAATGTATAGCTGTGTGCTTAAATGCCACTGACTTGGCCTGCCTGACTTGCTGTGAATTGCACCCATGGGCTGGATTTATAAAATCATCCGGAAAATTATAGGACATATTTTCATTCCTGTTTTAGAAAATCTCTAATTAGTATGAATAAGGAAACTGATTAGAAAACCTAGAGCTCCACCTTGTGGGCACTGGTAACATTTGTTCAAAAGGAGTCACAAATTGTACTTCCAAAAAAATCCAAAAGATTTGCCTCAGATGTATTTCAGCTCTGATCGATATAAAAAGGCTAACATGGCAACTTCTCAGACATCACAGACATTAGCTGCCAATCACTTCTAGATTGGAAGTGATTCTTTTCAGGTGCCTGTCAGAATAGGTAGCTAAAATGTACACCCAGCAATATTAATATGTGCAGGGCTAAAAGGGGTCTAGGAGCTGCGGTGGCTCAAGTGGTTAAGATGCTGAACTGCAGGCTGTGGAAGGTCAGTAGTTCAGCAGTTCGAGACCCGGGTGCCGCAAGATGGGGTGAGCTCCCGTCTCTAGTTCCAGCTCCTGCCAACCTAGCAGTTCGAAAGCAAGAAATTGCAAGTAGATAAATAGGTACCACTTCGGTGGGAAGGTAACAGCGTTCCGTGTGCCTTGGTGTTTAGTCATGCCGGCCACATGACCACGGAAACGTCTTCAGACAGCGCTGGCTCTTCGGCTTTGAAACGGAGATGAGCACTGCAACCCGAGTCCGATTCAACTGGCTTTCGAGCAAGGGAACCTTTACCTTTACCTAAATAGGGTCTATTCCCCTGTAGACAGAAGATTTGGTTCTTGATACCTGCTAGTTTTGACCTATGTTATTTCCAATCTTTACCACCAACTGAAACAAAGCCTAAGTGCATATAATTGTAGTTGCTGCCCTTTGTTGCTTGCTACCTGGCTTCTCCCCTTCCTCTTTTTTCTCTCTGTCAAAACTGATACTGCAATTTGTCTTGGGGCCGGGACCTGTCTGCTCTGTAGATGCTACTCTGTAGAGCACCATGAATACTGGTGGCACTATGTAAATATTATTAGTAAGCTAGGAAGCCAAACAATGGCTGAATATATGTCCAGAACTCTTGTGCAGCTCCTCCTGAACAATCATACATGTTGATGCAAAGATATGGAAACTGTAGACAAACTGGCAGCTCAGAGAAAGAATTTTTTTCAGATTAACTTGCAGTCAGAAACTCATTCGGCTATTGTTTGGGATGCATTTAAAGCATTTGCCCGCGGGATTTTTATCCGCGAATCGATCAATAAGAGGAAACGTGAAAATCAAAAGTATAATCAACTAAAAAATCAGATTCAGAAAAACGAGGATAAATTGAAAATTGACCCCACTCAAAATCAACTGAAGTTTAAAATCCAAAGACTACAATCACAAAATCAACTGTTTACTTAATGAAGAATTAGCGGAAAAGATTCTCTTTGCTAAACAGAATTTTTTTGAAAACGCTAACAAGCCTACTCGTTGGCTTGCATTATAGATTAAAACAGGAAGAAGAAAGAAAACTCATAAGAACATTAAAGAACGAATTTGGAGAAGAAAAACATGCTCTTAAAGATTTGAAAGAAAATGCCAAAAGATTTTACATAAACTTATATTGTAGACAAAATATAGATCAAGAATTAATCCAAATTTTTAAAAATAATTATCCGAACATTAAGTATTAATTGTTTGTTTACAGGATTTCTAATGTGCCTTTCTTCACATGGCTTGAGAAGCATGGTGGAATGTGAATTCATCAAGTTCTTTTTCTGCAGTCTGTTTCAAAGTGAGGATGATACATATTGACTGGTCTGTGTATAAAATACTGGGTGCATGTTCTTGTTCTCTATGGCTGGATCAGACTAAGCATTGTGCCATCTGGATGCCTCTAGAAGCTCAGAAAGCAGGGCAGGAGGCTAAGAGTTATCCGATTTTTTGGTAGCATCTGCTGCTTGACACTTAGGTGGTGGCTATAGAACAGAGTTCCTACATCATCTGTACCAGCTCTCTTGGCCTTTGCCACTCACATGTTGTAACCTTTTGATCAACATAGTATGTTCTGTGGGGTTGCCTTTGTTTGGAAACTACATCTGTACCAGATATTACAACCAGGCTTCTAACTAAGAGCTAAGAGACTATATTGTGACCATCATTAAGAGCTATTCCAGTTACCATTTGGTTTCCAAGTACAATTGAAAGTTGTTTAGAGTCCTATGTAGCTTGGGCCTTGGTTATCAGAAGGAATACCTCCTCCCTTCTGTTTTAAGGATTAAAGTGATTAAAATGTGGAATTCGCTGCCAGAGGATGTAGTGATGGCCACAGAATTAACAGCTTTAAAAGGTGATTAGACAGATTCATGGAGGATAGGTCTGTCAGTGGCTCCTGGCCATGGTGACTGAGGGGAACTCCACGTTCAGAGGCACTAAACCTCTGAATCCCAGAGTCAGCACGGAATATCAGGGCAAGGTTTTGGCCCTCCAGAGGAACTGATTGACCACTGTCTGAGACAGGGTGCTGGACTGGATGGACTATTGGTATGATCCAGCAGGGGTCTTCTGATGTTCTTAAGGTCTGCTGAGCAGGCTAAGGTGAGGGTGCTACCAGAAGTCCACCTAGAAGTAATGGGAGTCATCTTGAAGTGGTATCTTAGTGATGGAACTTCCACATCTAAGGATGGCTCTCTCCCTCGTTCTTTTCACTAGCCTCTGTCTTGGTGTAGGAAAATTTACTTTGCAATGTTGTGATTTCATGTGGCTGTATGGTTTTTATGAGAACGCGTGTTAAACATATCAAAATGTTTTATATTGACTTTTTGTGTTTTCCACACACATTTGCATTTTATGCTTTCCCTATGACACAGCTTACACAGGATATGTAACCTGGTGGCAGGAATATCCTGTTGATGGCTCGGTTCTGGCACCAAGCACACATTGCCTTTTTATGCTAAAATCGTAACACTGTAAGTGGTGTTTCTCAGTCGGGTTGTGAATTACAATGGGCTGGAGTTTGAGGGTCTTTTTATTAGGGGTACAGATATAAGGTGCAGCTGCTAGGGACAGTCTTTAGCTCCTGTCTGTGTGGAGATGAAGGAATGTGAAGGAACACACTATTTTGAGATTACTGGAACAAGCAAGTGCATTGGCTGAAATACAGAGATGCAGGGACACTGTGACAACACCAATGCTATAGTTACAGTGCAGGTGCGATAGTGGAAACATCTGGTTGTCAGCTGCAGAGATGTTCACTTAGATTATTACAACTCCTAATGTTATCAAAATCTTTCTATCCCACCATTTCTTGTGGCTCAAGACAGTTTACCCACCACAGATAACTGTGATTACAATTTAAAACCAATAGAATAAAACCTCAGGTATCCCCCTCCTCCCAAAGGTTCCCTGCAGATTTATACCCCATTAATCTGAGTTGAAGGAGAAGATTATGACAACTATCCCTGCCTTCCAGTAGACATATAGCAACTCCATAATGCTTTCTGTGCTCCCCATTGTTGTACAAAACCAAGCAGCACAGCACTTTATGGATTAAAAATTGGCTAAATGGCAGGAAACAAAGTTGGAATAAATTGAGAGTTTGGTGTAGTGGTTAAGTGCGCGGACTCTGATCTGGGAGAACCGGGTTTGATTCCCCACTCCTCCACTTGCACCTGGCTGGATGACCTTGGACAAGCCATAACTCTGGCACAGCTGTTCTTGAAAAAGAGCAGTTTCTGTCAAGAGTTCTCTCAACCCCACCTACCTCACAAGGTGTCTGTTGTGGGGAGGGGAAGGGAAAGGAGTTTGTAAACCACTCTGAGACTCCCTTGGGTAGTAAAGGGCGGGGTATAAATCCAATCTCTTCTTCTTCTTCTTCTCAATGGAGGGAGTGAGCAGGGACCCACAGGGATTGGTACCATTTCATTTTGCTTATAAATTATTCAGGATGGTGAAAACTAAGGCAAGATTGTAAAGAGATCTATGAGGATCTGTCTAAATTGGGTGAGTGGATAACATGACAACTGAAGTTCAGTGCAGATAAGCATAAGGTAATATACACTAGAACAAAAAATCTTACGTGATAGGGTTTGAAATGGCCGCAACTAGAAGGAAAGAAAAAGAGATCTTGGGTTTGTAGTGGATAGCTCTATGAAAATGTCAACTCAGCGTGTGACAACAGTGAAAGAGGCAAACTATGCTGGGGATTATCAGGAAAGAGACTGCAAGTATGTATTGTAGTGCTGCTGTCTAGATATACAGTGTGGCCTCATTTGGAACGCTGTGTTCAATTCTCATCACTGTACATCAAAAAGGGTATTGTAAAGGTGGAGAGTTGGACCATAGGGAAGGCCAAGCGCCAAAGATTCTTTTGGATTATGGTGCTGGAGAAGACTCTTGAGAGTCCCTTGGACTGCAAGGAGATCAAATCAGTCGATCCTAAAAGAAATCAACCCTGACTGTTCCCTGGAAGGCCAGATAATGAAACTGAAGCTCAAATACTTTGGCCACCAAATGAGAAGGGAGCACCCACTGGAGAAGACCCTGATGCTGGGAAAGATTGAAGGTCAAAGAAGACGGGGATGGCAAAGGATGAGATGGTTGGACAGTGTCATAGATGCAACGAACATGAAATTGAGCCAACTTCAGAGGACGGCGGAAGACAGGAGGGCCTGGCATGATGTGGTCCATGGGGTAGTGAAGAGTCGGACTCGACTGTGTGACTGAACAACAACAACAAAAGGTGGAAAAAACTGCAGCAGAGGGCAGCTAAGGTGGTTAAAGGGTCGGAGCACCTTTCCTGTGAAGAAAGACTGGAGAGTCTGGGATTTCGCAGTTCAGAAACAGACAAGAGAGGGACAGAGGTTTATAAAATAATACATGGGGTGGAGAAAGTGGATAAACAAAACCTTTATCCCTCTCCCCATAGTACTAGAACCTGGAGACACCCAAAGCCATAGTATGTAGGCATGGTCACAAGCATGGATGGCTTTAAAAGGGGATTTTAAAGATTCATGGAGGATACGTCCAGCAGTGGTTACTAGCCGTGGTGAGTAAAGGGAATTTCCACATTCAGAGGCAGCAAAGCTTTGAATACCACTGCTAGGAGGCAACATCAGGGAAAGGACCTGGTCTCTATACTATTAGTTGGTCACCGTGATACAGGATATTGAACTAGATAGACCACTGGCTTGATCCAGTGGGGTTGTTCTTTATGTTCTGTTCTTATTGCCACTTGTGCTTATACATACAACTTCTGCCTCCAGCAGGATCAGAGGTGCTTAAGAGGCCAACTGGGGCAAGGACATGGTTTCCTATGAAACCCAGAAAGCAAACATAATGCTTGGCCAGTACCACTCCTCTCTGTGCTTCCAACCTCAGTGAGTTACAGGCTGTCTGACCTTGTTTCAAGGGAAATATTTTGTATGAAGACACAGTGCCGTCTCATTTTCTTTGCAACAGGCCAGCATTTAATATTACTCAATGTGTTTCCCCACTATGACATTAAGAGGACAATGGGAACATTTAATTAGCAAATGTTTTAAAGTCAAAATTTATTAGCAAGTGAAGAAGTCACACAAACCAATACAGAGTTTAAAAAGTGAAAAAGTACAGAATATAAGGAGACACAGATTTCAGCTATTAATGTTATAAAATAAAACCAGAGCTAAAGAATCCAATTGCACTAAATCCTGGTATGTACCCAACCATCTGGGTTTGAAGGCACACAATTTTCCCCTGCATTCCTCTCTAATCCTTCCATCTCTGGGGTTGTAGGACCCATATAGGTTGAGGGGTGACTGGAATAAGGAAGGACAAGGGGATAAAGTTGTCCCCTGCCCTCAACAGAGCTTTGCTTGTGGCTCTGAATTTAGACAGCACTAAACATACAGAGTATGTTGATGGAGGCTTAGCAATGCAGAGCAACTGGATGTGATATTAATAACAATATTTTTGGTGTTCTAACATTAGGACTTCCTTCAGGGTAGTATTATACATAGCAATCCACCACAATGTGTGCTCATGCAGTGCAAATTGACAAATAAGAAGCTGACGTTGGCATTCTACTCCCTCTCAGAGAAGCACAGCTTGCCTTCAAATGGGCAGCTTGCTATTAAATCACCACAGATTTAAGTTCATAGAGTCTTCCCTGGAATAGAGATGACAGTGACACTCAAAAGCCCTTTAGCAGGGGAACATTCATTATCAAGTCATAGACAATAATGCATGCTTACTCAGATGCAATTCAGTTGGATATTTAATACTGTGGACTTTCCAAAGCTTCCTACTGTAAACTTTATGAAAAATATATTAGATGGGGGATCAAAGTCTTCTTTTACTGCATCCAAAACAATGGCCTAACCTTTCCCTCTTTCCCCTCCACCTATACCATAGTGTGGCTTCTCTCAAGGTCCATTCCAGAACGATGTGTCTTCTACCCAGACTTTTATACTGCTCATTATTCCAATAATAAATTTCCTTTCTGCACCATTTGTTAAGACAGCTAAGGATCTGTTTTTGACATATTGTTACCATCTTCAACCCAGAGGGTGTAAAACCCTTTTTTTAGCCTGAATGTCATTCTATTATCATCTTGCTCTTGTTTAGAGTCCCCCCCCCCAATACCTTAGGAGCTCCCATGTTGGATTAACAGGAATCAATTTATTTAGTCTTCGGAGGCAAAGTTTATTTCCTCTGCGGAAGTGTGGAGTGTTTGTGCTAACAGAGAATTTTATGGCTAATGTATCTTTCAACGAATAGTAGAAAAAGTTGCTCTTGTCTGAGCTACTGGAATTCTAAGAACTCCTACCCATAAAGACATGTATATATGTAGTCAATACAGTAATTGCAGGTAAGCAAAAGTTTAAAAATAAATTACAGTGAACATGTAGAAACTGTGTTCATAGCTCATGGCCCCCTCCATCCGCAAGGAGATGGAGAATGTAGGCTGGCACTGCTGCTGCCACCACCCCTGCAATGGGTTCTTAGCAAGTCCCTTTGCTGCTACCACTCTTTCTTGCTTGTGAACTGGCAATTAGAGGATCAGGGCACCATATCTAACCTGGCAGCAACCAGCCACTGCTCTTGAAGCTATGGATTAATGTTCTCCAATTTGTTAGTTCTATTCAGCTAACACACACTCATTTCAGTTTATGCTATTTTAGGCCTCTCACCTCTGGATTCTCTACCTTCCCCCAAATTCACGATAAACTAGTAAGCTGGACTGACACATTTTGTGTTAGTTGCAAACAATTACTAGAACTACAAAGAGAAGAAAGGCTTGCCAGTTACTTAGTGGTAGACCAGGAGTATTGTAGCAACAGCACTTGCCTGATTTTGCAACAAAATGCTACTGAGCATGCTCACAACAGAGCATGCTCAGGCACTGCAATGGAAGCCCTTTTATTGCCTACAACCAGCATCAGATTTCACTACCTTCTAAAAATGTAGCCAAAAAAATATATATCTAAATTAGGGGAAGGAGGCTAAGGGCATAATGTGCTATTTTATACCTAAACAAGGCAAAGAGTTAAATACTGTTATGAAGCATCTGAGGTGCTGCAAAATAGCTCGGGAACTGGGAAGAATAGCGCATGCTCAGTCTTCTCACTGTAGCTTCTGCCCTCACAGGCTTTCCAAAAGTGCCTTCTTTCAAAACCAAACACTACCGTAAAGTTATTCTGGTCAAATGAAGAAATTCTGGTACATATGAGACAACTCAAAAGGAAAGCAAACATTTTACATTTTTGCTACCAAGTGGATAAATCAGAAAAGTGCAATTAATTGTATTTGTATCCATAAGAAGAGTCGTCGTTTCATGGAAGTGTTTAGTCTATACATATTCACAAGTTTACAGATTGCCAGTTTATGTAAACATTTTCATATTTCCAGTCTGGACTGAGAACCAAAGTCTACTGCAATCAGAATAGTTTTAAAAAATTGTATAAATTACTAGGAACAAAAATACAGGAATATACAAAAATATCACTAACATACAGAACAAGTATTTCTAGGCAAGACTGATTTCAATATTGTGTTTTAGAAGTAGCATTTCAGTACAAACTTAACTGTGATTTGTTACATTTGCAATCCTGGAGTCACTCAAAGCTTGTGAATTCAGAGGGGCTACTAATCAGTGATTTCAAGACTTCAGTTTTAAAATAATGTTGGCTTCATGAAATTCACTCTAAAGTTGTAGGTTCATGTTTTGTTCTCTCCCGTCCTTAAAAGCATGACATCTTAGCTCTTCTGGCACTGTGAATAAGATCTAGCTTCTTTCCACAACATCTTCAGACTAGAAACTTGTACTAAATTCCTGGCACACGTCGATCAATGAAAGAATAAGAACACTTATATTACCTGAGCAGAATTATACCCTTCTAAGCCCATAGACTTGAATGGACTTAGAAGGCAGTAACTCTGGTTAGGAACACACTGGAAAATCATAACAGTTCCATAGGCAAGCCTGAGTATACAGATGTAAAATTACAGTGAGAAAATAAATACTTTCAGTACTTAACAGTATGAAATGATTTTACTATGCTGTATCTACTATCACTAGCATACAAACTGTAATACATAAAACGAGGCAAATCTAGACATGGAAGACTAGACGAAGTATTTCAGGGCGTTTTTAAAAAGGACTTTTCCCAGTTTGTTTCCAGACTTCTTTGGCTCCTTTAATGCTCTCTCTCTTCACGCATTTCCAATAGCCTTGGATTCCTTGCTGCTGAGGAACCTGTTTTAAAAAAACTTGCAGTCATTGCACTACTTTTATTAAGTTCCTAACAGTGCAATTCTGTGTAGAGTAACTCCAGTGTTAGCCCATTGATTTCAGTGGACCTAGAACAGAGTAACTTTCCATATGATTGCTTGTCAAACTTTTATTATCCATTAAATCCAATAGAAGTTTTGATAAAATTTCACTGGATGTCGGGAGAAGCACATAATTTGCAATTCCCCTGAAGGTTCTCTATCTATTTTCCTCGTGCTACAAATCAGGGGTCCCCAACCTTTTTGAGCCTGTGGCACAGCATGGTGGGCACAGACATGAAAAATGGCTGCTGCAGGAGGTGGAACCAGCTACAAATGGTTGCCTCAGCTTACCATTAGTCACACAGTGAAAACCCTAGTGCTGTGATGGCAGCTGCTGCCAGGCATTGTAAAAAAAAAATCTACACAGCCAACCAAATCTCCAGTGGCCAATCAGAAGCCTTGCTGGGCAAAAGCTGCACCCAGTCCCGCCCACTTTCTAAAAACACTTGGTGGGAGCTGTAAAAGGTTTTGGTGTGCACCATGGCGCTCAGTGACACCATGTTTGGAACATCTGCTATAAATTTAACAAACAGTGAGAATATTAACTTGAGTAAAAGAAAATGTTGTGGAATACTACGCATTTCTCCATATGGTGAAAGCTAATCCTGAAGGCAATTTACCATGTAGAATTACACTGTGAAAAGACTGACATAGGTATTAGCATCTGCACACTTAAGATTTCAATGCCAGCCTTTGCTATTTTGCATACTCAGTACATTTGCTGTAAATATCTTCCAGGGATCTCAGAAGAGCATACATGGTCCACCTTTCCTCCATTCTATTTTTGCAATAATCTTGTGAGGTAGATTAGTCTGAGAGGGAGCGAATGGCCCAATTAATTTCATGGCTGGGGGCCTAACCAGATAATACCTGTTCCCTCCCAGGGACATGAACATATGAAGCTGCCTTATACTGAATCAGACCACTGGTTCATCAAGGTCAGTATTGTCTACTCAGACTGGTAGGGGCTCTCCATGGTTTCAGGCAGAGGTATTTTACTTTGCCTACTACTTGATCCTTAAGTGGAGATGCTGGGGATTGAACTTTCTACATGCTAAGCAGATGCCCTACCACTGAGTCACAGGCCCCTCCCCTACACCTCTGGGTTGGGTCAGCATATGTGTTCTGGGAATCCATGCCTTGTAGGTACACATATACCCGACTGAGATTTTTACTGTGGCATGCATGGAAAGGGGACTTAACCTCCCTGCATCATTTTCCCAATCTAAAACGGTCTTGAGGGTGCTTTTGCCCCACTGAGGACACCTACACGGACTCCACCAGTACACAGAGTATCCAGAAGGGCACGTAGCACTCTGCTGGAGCCACTTTAGGTTGAACCACAGCGCATGGGGAAAAGTATCCGTTCAAACCAGCCTCCCATATACCTGGGAGACACACTTCCAGAACCAATCGGCAACCTAACCTGAGGATGTAATCAACTGATGTAAAGTCTTGGGGAAGAGTCAACTGATGAGTTTTGCTCTCATGTTTAGGGGCTAAAAAGAGTGTTCCACCTAAAGCAGATCGGCATTTCCCCAGTCTGCTGACACAGGCATGTTCGGTACAGAGAGAACTCTCCTGCTCCCTGCCTCTGCTACAGCAATCTAAATGATAAGGCTTATCTGAAAGTCAAATTGGATATAATGGATCCAAGAGTGGATTATATTCAAACCCCAGTGATTCTGAAATATCTTGTCTTTAAAAAAATTCTTATATTGAAATGGATTAGATGGACCCTGCATGAGTTTGGGCATTCAGGAAAAGAGACTAATTTGCAGCATACATCAATAAGAAACAAATTTAAAATAATATTATTTCATTATCCTGTAATCCAGAGGTGTCAAACTCATTTGTTATGAGGGCCAGATCTGACATAAACATAATTTTGTCGGGCCAGGCCAAGGCCATGTGTGCCATAAGTTGTGAGTTGGTGTATCCTCACTGCAAGGCCCCGTAGGCTGGGTGTGTGTGTGCAAAGGAAAACCCATATGGGTGGACTGGAGATCCAGTGGTGCAGCACTGGGCAGATGCTTCCCACGCTGCTTGACTGCTATAGATGAGGTTGTTCTGCCAGGCCGAAGCCACAATTGGGGTGACTCCACCCACTCCCCCATAAACAGTCTCCTCTACCCTCCCTGGCACTAGTTTCTCACAGGCCGCATAAGAGCCCTGGATGGGCCAGTTCTGGCCCCGGGCCTTATGTTTGACACCCCTGCTGTAATTTTTACAATAATCCTTTACCTTTACCAATATTATCCCCATTTTACCAATGGGAGACAGACTGAGAGTGTGGCTTGTCTAACTGTTTGAGTTCATGGTAGAAGTGAGATTAAACCAGTGATGTCCTAATTTGTAGCTCAGCATTAACTGACCTATAGAAGCTCACTTTAATTAGGAAGCCCACTATTTTTCATTTATAATTCCTTCCTCTTCCCTTACTATCATTTGTTTCCATTTATATCGTCTGTACTTTGAGTGGTTAGTTGTTTACAGCAGCATACATTTAAGTTATCTAAAACATCCAACAGAAATGTTTTGAGTCTTTGTTACTTACCCTTAAACCTCGATGCATCCTGTTCTTTAGGACTCCAAGAAATTCTGCATGGCTGAGGCAATGGTCTCCATCTAGATCAAAAACCTTGAAGATGGTGTCCAAAACATTATCTGAGAGCTCCACTCCCGTGGCCACTTTCACAGCTCTTTTGAATTCAGCTAGCACAATACACAACAAATAGCATAGTAAAAACTAAAGGGAAAAAAGATAACTAGCTGGTAGGATTATGGATCTCTTTACAGTACTGAAAGAATTTTAGAAATAAATTATTCCTTCTGAGCAGTCTGTCACATTATTTGAGTTGTGTGAACAGAATGCATGCAGGCTTATTGACAGTGTTGCATAATGCAAGTGTTAAGGCTGCTTTCGAAACACTGCTTTCATAGGGGACGGATAAAAATTTGCTGAAAACAGCTATTTTACTGGAAGTTGCTCAAGAAGAGTTTTAAAAAAACGCTGTAATTCTCCGTGATACTGGGATGGAGCCTACCCCTATTCTCCCCTTCCACTGAGCAAAACTGGAAGCCTTCCTCTCCCATAAGGAGCTGAGTCACTTCAGTTAGAGTAAGCCAACGGTGTAGACTTTCCAATTTCCCGGGGGGGGGGGCTGGGGCTGGGCCAGAGGCATTGCTTTGCTAGGAGCAAGGGTGGCTCCCGGGGGAGGCTGAGCACCTTCCTGAAAATTTCGGCGGGGGCTAACGCCCCGCTGCCCCCACGAAGATTACGCCTATGCCTTAGGCAGAAGAAGGACAGTGTTTGACCTCTTTTTTCCATTTTGCATTACTTTACAGGCCAAGGTTTCATTTAAGGTATGACATTTTCAAGGTAAAGATCGTTCCGTGCGGTCCTACCGTATTTAACAAAGATAGTATGCACAACATGTAAAATGGGGAAGAAAGTACGAAGAGCCACACTTCATCAGATACAATTAGAGCAATACCATCCATGCTCAGATACAAGGTATTATGTGTGCACAGTTACAGTTGTAGATGTAACAGATGACCACTACCCAAGCTATGGTGACGCAACAGCTAATAGAAAAAAACTAGGATGTTTGTGAAGCAAGGCAGATATTGTTATTTCTGAGCTACCATAATTAGAATTCCACTAGAGTGTTTTTTCAAATGATCAGGATGAACAGCAGTAAACTGACTCCATATAGTCCCTCCTTGAGGGTTCAGCTCTGAAAAAGGCTGTTTAAGGGCCACTTCAGCTGTTGCACAAACAGTGGCAGTAGAGCCATGCTCGTGGACTCCAGCTTTTCATCACTTCTTGTAATGTGAGAACAGGGAGTGTGCATATCTATACTGCAGACAAAGCCAAAATGAGAAGGTCGCAAGTCCCTTTTTTGCACAATAGAAGGGACAGAATAAACACAGACTCTTAAGTGCACTTGCAGATCAGTATATTTTTAACTTCTTGTGCAGTGTGAAGCAGAAAATGTGACATTTGGGGACCATTTGGTATACTACTTTCTTATTGGAAGAATGTGTTTGGAGCCACTTTACCATTATTTGCCTTGCCCACTGGAAGAGGACGGCCAGTCACCATCTTCCAGTGCCTTAAACAGTGGCACCAGCCTGCTTGCTTGGTTAAGGAGCAGTACTGATGACTGTCCTAGCAATCATCTTCTGGCAATCAAAATAAACCACTGCAGTTTGGATATTGTGAACTGGTGTTTGGGGGGCAACAGTGGAAGCACTTCTGGAGTTCTGGCCCCGCTGGTGGACCTCCTGATGGCACCTGGGATTTGGCCACTGTGTGACAGACTGTTGGACTGGACAGGCCACTGGCCTGATCCAACATGGCTTCTCTTACGTTCTTATGGTGTAGGATTCTCCTGTACAAGGGGATACTAGCATCATATACTGGTATTTAGAGTACATGTTTCCAGGAATCATGCACATAATCATAATCTTTAAAATTTTAAATATACAAAATTGTGCACTTCTTACCTTGTTTAACAGGACGGTTGGCTACAGTAAACATTTTCAAGGCGATTGAAAAGTCTTCAAGGCGGTTTGTAAACTGGCAGAAAGTCTTAAATTCCTCTATACTTATATACTAGAATACCAAAACAGAACTAGATGAGGCTTACAATTAAGCAAACTACATCCAAATTTCATCATGGGTATTAAACTGATACATAATAATTCAAAGTCAGAAATATTGAAAAAAATCAATGAAGCAAAGAAATCTGGCACCAATGATCTTCAATTCAATATTAGGGGGAAAAAATAAGGTTTAGACACTCTGTACTAACCTCTCCTGGCTGGATTCTCTCCTTCACATTTTGCCAATAAGTGTCATTGTTTTCCTCATCAGTAAAATACAACAACCACTCGAGGAAGTCCTCTTTTGTCATGAAGCTTAGACCTTTGGAAAACTGGATAAATTCCATTTCTTGTACCTCTGTTTGTAAATTCTGCATAAATCTAAAAATAATAGTGACAAAGTAAATCAGTATACAGGTAAGACTATAAATGCACTTCATAATAAACGACTAAGAAGTATTTCTTAGGGTATTTTTCTATCCTGGGGAAATGTTGCTCCATCCCATGGCCTTTGGGGTGTTCCAGAATTTGGTTTTGTTCCCTAAGGACCTCCAGGATGTCTTACAGATTTAATAAAAACACAGCAGTATTATAAAACAACAAGAGCCAATGTCTGAAGACAGCAACTAAAAACTAGAACAAGATCAAATTAAGTAATAATGAACAAAGCAACCTCCCCAGCAGCTTCATGTAAACAAGGCATAGGGGACAAGGCCAAATTCTGCAGCACCTCAATGGCCATGCGAAATAGCAACATTCTGCCAGAAACACCTCTTGAAACCTACCCTACAAAGAAGAATGGCATACTAGACACTGAATGTTGCTGAGAGGTAGAGAAAAAACAACAGGGATATACTACCTGCCTCACCTGGCTCCCAGTTTCCTTCTCTGGATAATCCATTCAGATGACCGAGGTAATTTTGTTCTCGAAAACCAGGACTAAACAGGCCTATATAATTTCCTCCAGGAATTTCTGCAACTGTGTTGACACCACTTGCTCAAATGTCTTGCCCAGGAACAGAATACTGGCCAGAAATTAAGACTGGAAAGTCAGGGCTTCTTCAACAATAGCCCCACCACAGATTCTTTCAAAAGCCTTTCAAAAAACAAAGTTCCTTCTAAACTGCACTAAGGAGAGCTAGTGCACAGAATTTTGGTTGCTAGCTCAGGGATCTTAGCTTCTGCTCACACTAAGGCATTTTGTCCTCTCTTGAAAACAATGGAGATCAGGGGATGTCTCCTCCTGGGGCCCATAGAATTGGACCCCTGGTCCAATCTTTTTGAAACTTGGGGGGAGGTTTGAGGAGAGATACCTGCAGATATTGTACAAATTTGGTGCCTCTACCTAAAACCCAGCCCCCCAAATAGCCCCAGATTGATTCTCCATTATAGCCTATGGGGCCCATTGACTATAATGGTCCCCATGGGCTATAATGGAGCCAGAAAAAGAAATCGATTTTTTGCACCCCGTTATGTTTTTCACTATGATTTGTAAGCTGCCTTGAGTCACAGGAAAAGTGGGATATAAATATTTGAATAAATAAGTAGTTTGGGCAGGTTGATAGCAATTTCCTGTTTGTTAGGTTAGGCAGGGTTCTTACAGTGATTGTTCCACCTCTGTTATACGTGTAATTTGTCATATTTCAGTAACCTCCCCCCCAAAAAAAAGTAGACTGCAAGAGTCCCCACCCCCAAGTGCTAGTATGTTTTCTAAGGCTCAGCACAAGACGACAGTCAGAAGCCAGATCTACCAATATTGTGGACAGGGGCAGGTTATAGACCTCTGGAGGCCAGGTCTATCCCCACAGAGGACAACATTTTCTGTAATGAAATTTGACTTGATTCTGTTTTCTCTTATAATGTTTACATTATTCTTAAAATATAGTTTAAATATAGTTTAAAAGAATTCATTCTGAGATTTTTACAAGGTTATGGTAACAATCTAAAAAGTAATTTATGCGATAGTCAAATGTAGACTCGCTCAAAACTTTAATTCTATTAGCTTTTTTTGCTCATGAGGTAGAAGTTTTGCTCACAGCACTGTGGGGCTTAGAGGGAACATTGCTGTCTCTTAAGGATGGACTTATGACTTCTCCAATCCAACCAGCTCCCCCTCCCATCCCCAGCATTTTCAACCAGCCAGAAAGGTCAGTGGTGAAGCCCGTTTCATTTCTCTAAGGGTCCTGCCCACATTCTCAAGTTTAACAAGCTGGAAAGTATCCCTCACAACTGGAAGCCTGCAGGACAGCCGAACTGTCTTTTTGATATAGTATTAAAAGCACTTATAGTCCGCCTTGCCTTCTTAACAAATCCCCAGAGTGGGTTACAACAAAGGAAGTGTGTAACAATCCATAATGTACAGCATTTAACCTCAATTAAAACTGCATCAAAATCAACAGACCAGTACATTAAAACATTCCCCACATCATAAACCAGCCAGATTACGGTGCTACATAAACAGCACTGCTTCACTTTTTTCATTTACAGGTATTATGTATGAGATGCAAAACTCATAATATGAGCATCAATGGTTAACAGCTATGATAATTTTGGATCAATAAGCTATCGTGTGTTGAGACTAGTTAGATCTAGGAGCTACCGATTCATGATGTGAAGGTGGGTTCACAGTGGTGTAAATGTATGAACTAGTTTTGACTAATATAAATGTTTTTAATGCTGTGTTTCAGAACTTCTACCACTAGAGAGCTCTCTAAATCCATGTACTTTATACCAACAAGCTATGGGTTTAAAAAATGTGCAGCTACATGCCTAAATGAATTTGATAAACGTGACAATGCTACAGAACTTGTAAGTGGCCAAGTAGACAACATGGAACCATCAAAAAGAGGTGTGTAGCCTTAAAATAAGGGTTACTAGGTAAAGGTTATAAATAAACAGGCCCTTAGAATTAAGGGACCATCAAGTGTTTCAATAGTCCTAGTGATCAACCTTGCACAAACAAGGTTAACAAACACTTCTAAGTACTATAACCTCATTTTGTTGATTAAAGATAATACTTCTGCTACAACAAAAAAGGAGCACTTATATTTGACAAGCTAGTAATTCAAATATTCTTTTGATAGCCTTTGTTTTCTTTCTCTAATTTCTGGAGAAAAGGGGACAGAACACTAATTGAATCTCTATTCCTGGAATCCCAATGGAAGGCAATCAACTCCCCTAAAAAAAAACAACACACAGGCTTTTTGTCTATCTGGCCTCATCCTGATTGTGCCAACTATGTCCTTTTAGCAATGTCTTAAATTTTCTGCAACCATTAGTTGAGTGAATTAGACTTCTGCCAATTGTAAGATATAACTGTCTGTCCTACTGTGGTTTGTTAGCAGATCTTCTAACACACTAAACACAGACTAAAGCAAGTGATCTTGAAGGGTATCTATAGTGATTCCGAACATATCAGTATTCTTGCATTATAGGGCATGTCCACCAGATGTGAATTTGCCATCATCAGCAAACCCTAAGATCTGTGATTTTTTGAAAGATTGTACTGAAATAAGGAGTTAAGGACTATGAGATGTATTCATAGTTCATAAGGAAGTATATGCTTCAATCTTTTTATTAATCACCTTGTATCACTGAAACTAGTATTTAATGAAGTTCAATTTTTAAAATTGTTTTTATATGTTTTACAAGGGAGGGCCTGCAAAACCTGCCCGGGTGGGGGAACCTATCCTCCCATGGATGAGCTGTTGTGTTCAGGCTTCACCTTGGAGCCTGGCTGCAGTGTTGGTGGTGTCTGGGAGCAGCTCTGAGCCTGGAGCAGCTCCCAGCATCCGCCACTGCCATGGCAGAGTCCAGAGTGGCTCCCAGCATTTGCTGATGCTGCAGCCAAGCCCAGAGTAATGGTTGGTGTCCACCGATGCCGCAGCCAAGCCTGGAGTGGCTTCTGATGTGTACTGTGACAGTGGGGCCCAGAGTGGCTCCTGGCATCTGCCACCGCAGCGGCTGGGCTCAGCAAGGCTGCAAGCCTTGTCTGCGACCACAACTGGGACTGATGCAGCTGCTGGCTCCCTCTGGTGTTGCGGCCTGGCTCACCGTAACTGCTGGCCTCCTCTGCTGAGGCTGCTGACCTCTGCCATTGGGTTGGGCCAGGCTGGAGCAGCTCCTTCTGGGCTCAGAGAGCCAGTTTGGTGTAGTGGTTAAGTGCGCGGACTCTAATCTGGGAGAATCGGGTTTGATTCCCCACTCCTCCACTTCCACCTGGCTGTATGACCTTGGGCAAGCCATAATTCCGGCACAGCTGTTCTTGAAAAAAGAGCAGTTTCTGTCAGAGTTCTCTCAGCCCCACCTACCTCACAGGGTGTCTGTTGTGGGGAAGGGAAGGGAAAGGAGTTTGTAAGCCGCTCTGGGACACCTTTTGGTAGTGAAGGGCGGGGTATAAATCCAATCTCTTCTTCTCTTCTTCAGTGGGCTTCTGGGCTGTGCAGCCAATGCCGCTGGGCCCAGCGAGGCTTCCCTAGTTGTGCTACTGCCAAACCCAGTGTGTCTTCCCAGTGCCACCGCCACTGGCTGCCAGAGCTAAGTGCGTTCTCTGTGCAAGTGCAGAGAATGCTGTTTTACTTTTACTTTGCAGGGATTTAAACCCCCGTGTGTATTTTTCTATTTTTAGATTTTTAGAGATTTTTGTATTTTTAGATTTTTCTGCAAACCTACGGAATGCCCCAAGTGTGCAGGAAAATCTCTTTAGCCTCCACATAGCGGCAATCCACAGAGGCTGGCCATGGGTGGCTAATAGTATATAGTTCATTTATTTATTTATTTATACCCCACCCTCCCAGCCATGGCCGGCTCAGTTTTGTGTTTCGTTTGTGCTTTTACATTAGTGTTGGCTGACTATGGAGTGTAATAAATGAAATGAAAAATAGATGCATTCATTTTATTGAATTGTATTACTTCCTAGTGCTCATGTCTGTGTTTGTGATTTAAAAACAACTCTGTTTTTCATACATAGCTGAAGTCTACTGGCACAACTACCAAATGTGGCTTATTCTTTCAGCATCTTTCAAGCCCGTGTTACTATCCTTTAGGCAGAAGTTTAGTGAGTGTTAAATCAGAAAAAGAATTTGGATAATTTCTGGGTCGATGACGTGCAAGATGGAAGGAAAGCATGAGCTCCCTGGGGAGAATGCTTAAGGGGAAAGTAACAGGCGTTTTTTCTAGGAGCCTGGCAAAAGGCAAATTAGCTCCAAACTTGAACCACTTCACCATATTACCAAATTAACATCAACTTGCTGGGAATTTTTATTTATTTTATTTGTAGTCTACCTTTCTCATTGAGACTCAAGGAAGAATGCAAAACAGCAGGATCAGAGCAGGCATATCAAATACACCACATACAGTGCTCTCTCTTTCTCATAGGTGTCTTCCCTAAGTATTAGGTCTTCAGGCAAGGTACTGCTGTAGATACCATCCTTAAGTGAAGGTGGCATCCACTAGGGGAAAGCCTGTTCAGTAATGAGACCCTGTCTGGGAAATAGTCTTCCCATATGATGCTTTTTAGGCTGTTTCCCACTTGCCTTCAGGGAAGCAAGAGTTTTATTTTGACTGGATTTTAGAAGGTAATGTTAGTTCTCTGTTGATTTTAATATTTTTTATTCTTTATTGGTGTGATCTAGATTTTTTTCTTCCTATTGGAAGCTGCCTTGCAGGCCTGTTGATGGGAAAGGGAGCTTAGAAAAGAAGTTTTAAAACACACCAATTACCTCTGCAGCAGCTATTAAAAAGAAAATTGCAGAAACTGGCTATTTTAAAAATAAGTTTTCATATCCTTTTGTGCTATCTGAATACTGCTAATGGGAGGTCAGTCCAAAAATCCGCTACTTCTGTAGACTTGGATCAAATATTAGAACCATCAGTACTCAGAAAATATTATCCAAGGGAAGGAGTCAAGACCACCTTTCATTTTTTGTCTTACATTTTAAAATTAAACATTTGCTGACTTGGGGGAAAAACCCTCTAAAATGTTAACTGCACTACTAATGCCTGCAGGAATCCAAATAAAAGGAACAAACTGGGAACAAATCATATTCTCATCATTGACTGAGGGGTGGTGGGGCAGGTCTCAAACAAAGCTAAAATGTAAAAATAGTCCCATTAATCCGAATAAATGCTCTGCAGATTTCTCCTAATATTTGACCTCAACAAACCGTCTTCTGACAATAAATCAGACCCAAACATTGCAACAGAGCACTCTAGCAAAAAAGAATTTCTAGAGCCCAAAGCCTGAACGTGGTTTCCTCATCTATGTTGGAGCCAAGCAAAGATCAAAGGAGACTCCCCTCCTATAAATTATGAGAATATGATTTATTCCTAGTTTGCAATCCTAATTTTCAGGGAAGTTAGTTTGCCAGTTTGAGTAACAGGAAATTATGCTCTGCTGAAAAGCAGGAAGCAACACATTAGCTCACCATGCACAAGGAACAAGTGAGCGCCCATATCCAGGGTTCCTTGACTGGTTCTTGTAGCACCAACCATAGCTTGGAGTTGTATCAGAACCAAGCTAAAATGAGTTAATCATGTTCTCAAGACCAAAGCATCTTCTGCTGGCTTGTTACTTAGAAGGGGGCTCTTAGATCCTAATCTGGCAACCGACCCATATCTGGACCCACAGATGAGATTTATCTGTTGGGCCTCAACACGTATCTGGGAGGGAAGGAAGGCCTCCCAAAGACTTCAAAGTTGGCTTTCTCAGTTTCTCTGCCGTAATGCAACCACGACGAAAGATGTGCTTGCCAAAAAGGGACTAAAGCCCTATTATGATGATTCAAAATAACACAGAGATAGTTTAATAACTGATAGCACAGCATGGTTGGTGTGCAGCTGTTGGCCACACTGCTTGGGCAATTTTCTCCATGCCACTGTAAACAGTAAAAAAAAAAAAAGTCTTGGGGTAACATGGAAGAAAAAAACCCTCACTTCATTCCAAGAACCCATGAATGGCTTGACATGTGGCATGAATTTTAGACTGGCTTCCATGTGGCAGATGTAAAATGCATACCAGCCCCAAGCTATGTAGTCGTAAAGAACAACACAAATTTACCTGAGAATCTAGTGAACAATAAATGCAAAGTTTCATTTCAGCAATTTGAGGGGGAGGGGAAATCTCTTAACCACATGTAAACACCATTAAGCCTTATGAATGATCCCCCCCCCCTGTTTTCAGGAATGTAAATTACACAGGTAACTATATCTAAAGCTTGTGTGACAGGTTTTAAGAAAGCCTAATCAAATGTAATCACTCCTGCTTTCTCTAGCTACTCTGCTGATCAATGGAAAGGCTTTCTAGCAAGAACTTGGAAAATGATAAAAGCATTTGCCATCAATTTTTTTCCTTGCCTTTGACAATGATCTATGTCTGTACAGCTCATCAGTCATCTCTTGTAAAAACATCATGGCACTTTGATCAAAAAGCCAACAATGGCTTCCCATGTGAAGTCAAATGTTGTGAAAAGCCATCAGATAGAAATCACATTTTCCCTTGAACAATGGCAACCCAGAAATGATGTGCTTGAGTTACTCGCAAATAAAATAATGTGAAAAGTGATATCTCCAGCTCTCTTTTTTTTGTTTTTGTTTTTTTTTAAAAGAGACACTGATCCTTTCATTCTCCTTTCTGTGCATTAAAACAAACTCACTGTCATGTCACAATGCAAATGGAGTGGGTATATGTGGGTAGTGATAAGGAGACACATTCCAAGTGCATGAAAAATAAATGCCGCTGTTGAAAAATTACCTGTATTAAACCCTACACTTATCCCCACTGCCTTAAGAGCCAAGATGTGGGAGTCCCAATTCTGATTACAGGGTTCTATCTGTGTGGTAGGCAAAGGTCTTTAACCTACATTTGTTGAATGCAGTAGGTACACAGTTTTATCAGTGTTATGCCTCATTGGGTCAATGCAGGGTTTTATCTAATTACCTGAAACATTCCAGTTCGCACTATAAATGCAAACAACTTTTTACGGGTGCACTCTGCCCCTTGCTTTGTTAGGAGGCCCTACTGTATCTGGAGAAAAGGGAGGCGAGGAGTGTTAACAGAGCTCTGTTTTTAAGGACTACAAAGAGAGACCTTTTTTTTCTTGTTTGAAGGTGGGTGTGTACCTGAAATCAGAGGAAGAAAATATTTCACACAGCATTAGAAGTTTGCCGTTCCTTGTCTTGTTTGGCTTTTTTAAAAAAATGCTGCACAAAGCAGTGGCATTGGTTACTGAGTACAGTGTGTGTGTGTGTGTGTGTGTGTATACAACTCCAGTTAAACAACACATCATGTTTTATGCTACTTTGATACTTTTCTTATTCAGATATCATGAAGATATTTGGTTCTCATAAATGAGTGAAAGATTATATACACATTGTGACAGCTTCTTTTTTATATATTACTGAACACAATTTTCCGGCATTAAAAAGGACCAAAGTTAACAGAAGGTTCCTTCTGCTCTTATCTTTGTGGTATGCAGCTTCTTCTGGTACCACAACAGTAATGCTAGAAGCCCCAGGTCACATGGGAATATGGCTCCTTTCCACACCAGCGTCACCTGCTCTAGAAACTGGGGTATTTTGAGAGAGGCAGCTGCATTACATTTGACATTGCATAGGAAGTAGCCATGACATCAACAACAGGTCACTTACATGGCACCATGACACTCGTGCAGTGGCCATTTTGTGGTTGTGCCCACCACCCTGTGCCAGAATTCCAAAGGTGCCTGCAGTCCAAAAATGTTGGGAACCCTTGCTTAGACTTACTACATTTCATGCTGACCTTCCTCCAAGGGTAGTGAACATGGTTCTTCTCTCCTTTATTTCACCCTAACAACAATCCTTTGAGGTAAATTAGGATGAAGGAATCCAAGATTATCCAGTAAACTTTCAAGTCTAAGTGGATATTTGAAACTGGGTCTCTCCAGCCCTGGTATGACAGCCTACCCAGCCTACTATACTGGATATAGAGGTTCCCCATGCTGTAGTTATGCAAGAAGGGGCTAATTTACACATGCAATTTTTTTTTTGTCGTTACAGATGTTGGGCTTGAGTAGACTGGATCAAGTATAGGTCTTGCTTTTTGAACAGAATAGGTTTCATTTTCTCAATCCCACTCAATAATATGCTGCATTTATAACTAGGGGTGTACATTCGGTTTATACCGAGCCGAATAAATACCCAAAAAATACCTTATCAGTATTTTCCAAGTATTTATTCAGCTGAACCAGATTCTCTAATCTGATTCGGCTACCAATGGCTGGATCCCAAATAAAAGCTGAAATTAATCCCTGTCTTGCGCTGCCACGAACAACCCTTTAAGTGCATTTGTGGACTCGGCGAGTGCATTTAAAGAGACAACAAGTGCATTTAAAGAGACGGTATTTAAGACTTTAAAAGTGCCCAAAAGGTGGAGGAGAGTTTGGTAGGAGTGGCCCCGGGCCTTCTAGGACAGGTGGGGCTTCAGGAGGAAGGAGGTGAAGAGAGGAAAGGAGGTACAGGGATTTTTCAGTGGTTGTGGGGGCATGCCGGCTGGCTGACTCTTGGACATTGTACAGGAAGGCCAGGAGGTGGGAGCAGTGAAAGATCAGGAGCTCCAGCACCCCAGAAGGTGTCTTTTTCAAGGGGAGAAGGTGAAATAGGGGGTTTGCTCACACCAGCAGTGAAGGGGGTGCTGGGAACTGGATCCCTGGCTGTTGAAGAGGGGCCCCAGGGGAATCTTTTAGATATTTAGTTGGGACTCCAATGTCCCAGCAAGGCATGGGTTTGACGCAGGGGAAGGAAGTGGTCAGCAAGGAAAAGGGGTTATGGGGGATTTGTTTGGTGACTGCAGGAGTCATGACGGCTGGCTGACCCTTGGATATTGTAGAGGAAGGCCAGGAGGAATGAAAAAAAAGGGACTCCAGCACCATGGGAAGGTGTTGTTTCAAGGAGAAGAAGGGGGGGGCTTGCTTGCACTGCTGTGGCAGTGCTTGCTTGCACCGCTGTGCATTTAAAGAGACCATGCTAAATAGATTCATCAATCCTGATTATTTCCTGATTATTTCCAGAATCCCAATACAATACCAATATTAGGATTTGGGAATATTGGGAAATACCAATACCAATATTTTTGGGGTGTGGTATATCCGAACCCGAAAAATTCCAGTTTTTTGTGTGTGCACACCCCTAGTTATAACTCCAAAGAAAAGTACTTTCATTACAAACCCACTATACGATTCTCACGTAGTCTGAAATATAACATACAAAGTTGTGCTTCAGCTACACAGTTATCTGGTATAGATACTCTAGGTTAAATGCTAATCAGCAGTTTGATTATCTCAAGTCTCCCATAAGCTTGGGAACCCTCCCATGATCAACTATGGTTTATGATTATGTTACATCTGGTGTAACATGATTTCAAAGTTTAGTTTAAACTATGTTCAACAATTTTTAATTTAATTTTAACATTTACATAATGCCTTTGAGCTTCCCCCCCTAAGGTTACTATAATTACATGGGTGCAAGTTCATAGGGTTTGGCAGTCAGCACAGTATGACTCCTCTACTAGGCTTTCGTGGACCTAGTGTGTGAAGCTCCCATACTGTGGGCATTGCCAGCATAAAATGCTTCTTTTTCAGGTTAATCTCCTACCCCATAAGAAATGAAGATGTATACCTATGACTGCTTGTTATCAGAAACTGGCATGCCAAGCCATTTCCAGATTTTTTAGCATTCATATTTTGACTCCGGAGTTGACACAGGTATAAATATTTCTCAGGCTGTGCTTTTCAACACAGCAATAATTTATGTATGAGAGAACTCCTAGGAATGAAAACTAACATGTGAAGTGGCCTTGAGGGAGTATTTTTACCAGAATTCTAGCAAGGAGACTTTTGATTTGCAGATGATTCTGCAAAGAAAAGGACTGAGCTGAGATAGTGGTATAATTAAAACTGTATTGATAACTGGGATTTTCCCCCCTCGCCAGATGCATCATTTAAAATGTCTTTTATTCCCTGAGATGAATGTTTAGTTTTGTGTGTAGGGGAAAAAACAGAAATATTGTTAAAAATCCCAGTATCAATGGATGGAGGATGGAGTTAAGAGTTGATCACCTGTAATTTTATGCAGTTATTTTATTTGTTTGATTGGATACTTTTAATCTATTTTTCCTCTGCTCAGTATGAACTCAAAGTGGCTTACAATATCCAAAAAATCAACAGCAGAAAACCTTCAGTTCTACAAAAAATTTAAACTCAAGTTACCAAACAACGACCATCAACCAGGGGGCAGGGGGAGGGGAGAGCAGGTGGTAACAGCTCGGTCCTCAATGTGGACATTGGACTCAGTTGCGCTTCCTGTCTAGATCTTAATATAGAGAACAGATGAGATGACAATATTTTCCTACACAGGTTTTGTCAACTTTACAAAGCGACTCAGCAGTTAGAAGCAGGCAGCATCCAGTCTGCCAGGCCATATTACGGCCCCGGGATAGGTCACACAATACCATATGACATATGGAAGCAACTGGTGCATTACGCAATATGTCCTTGGAACTCTGAATCCTCTGGCATTAGGCTTCACACTTCTGTTATTCCATGGTGTCGAAGGTACAAGATTGAGAAAATCATTCTGCTGAAAGCATCTAAGTGTCATTTGTGGGCACATTACCAGCTGGAATTTGGTCCCAAGGAAGCAGAGTTGAGGGAAACTGTGCTGACAAGATGGCAGTTGTGATATCCACAGAATGCAGCACTATCTGAGATCCCTCTGAGATAACACGTATTGCTATGGAAGCCATAGGTGCTATTAAGCAGCAAATATTTTCACACTGATTGGCAGTGGTTGATGGACTTGCCAGTGTTAAAACAGCTCACCTCGTAACACAGAACAGCCATCAGCAGGTGTTACCTAATAATATTTTTAACAACACTACCTGTAGAATTCACAATAGTGAAGCTTCTCTTTTCCTTCTCTTCCAAAGAAGTGGACCAACAGCATGGTATTACTATCAGAACCTTCCCGTTCTGGAACCTGGAAAAAACAACAACATACAGCAGTACTAACAATGTGTCAGAACGACCTGGATTTATTTCTAATTTGGTTTTCCTGCTTGTGCGAGCTCCAAAGCAAAGACTGAGCTGTTGGTTCGCAGAATACTATGCAACACTGAGGTTTAATTTCAAGTGAAGGAACAAGGTATTCAAGCCAGCAAATATGAAATAATATTATATTTGTAGCCTAAACAAAAATAATGAAGGGAGTGGCCTGGAAACATGTGGCATGCCTTCTTGCGACCTACAGCATGGTAGGATGCATTAAAATAAGTGTAGACTTTGGCCAGAATCCAACAATTTATTTTAGGTATACCCCAGACTTTGGGCGTGTTGAGTGGAACCTCTGACTTTTTATCTTTGGAAGGCAGAGCCCCATGCCATATCACAAACTTCTTATGAAACTGAAGAGACTGTTTGATGCAGTACAGAAAGTTCCTGTTAAAGAAACACAAATTAAAACTTCCCTTTGGTGTGGGGAGCTAAGTAGTAGTTCTTCGGATCCTGGTTGGTGTTTTTTGAACCCCAAAACTACAATGCATAACAAACCAGGCATTGAATTGGTTTCTTTGTATACTCTGATATGGTCTTTCATTCAGAATAAGCACCACCTCTATACTGTAGCAAATATGCATTACATATAATCCATATACAATTTCTACTCCCAACGGATGTTGTGGATAAAAGTACAGATTTCGAGACTACATTCCATCGCAAGTAAATATTTTCTAGTTTTCCAGACCTATCTGTTTGTGTTACTTCTAGGAATGTACTACAAGTTTCTATAGCTATTTTAATTTTAAAAAAACAAACCTTAAGAATCCAGCAACTTCTAAATACGTATGCTAGCAAACAAAATCACATCAGCTTTCTAATTCCAGGTAAGAAGCATTTCATTCAGAATCTAGTTTTGCATGATCTAGAGTTTAGCAGTTAAAAAATGACAATTTGCTAGGAAAAGTTTAAACTATTATTTGCTTCATTTATGCCTTTCTCTCCTCTTCCATGTTATTCTCACAACAGCGAGGTTAGGTTAAGAGAGAATGACTGGCCCAAAGTCACCCGGTGAGCTTTTCAGAGTGGGGATTCAGACCTCAGTTTTTCAGATCCTAGTCTCTCACTCTAACCAGGATACTACACTGGATAGTCTGGGAAGGAATACAGAAGTTAAAAACTAGAACATCTGAACACTTACGGTGTTAAGAACATAAGAGAAGCCAATGTTGGATCAGGCCAATGGCCCATCCAGTCCAACACTTATGTCACATAGTGGCCGAAAATACCAGGTGCCATCAGGAGGTCCAAGCAGTGGAGCCAGGACACTACAAGCCCTCCCACTGTTGCCCCCCCCCAAGCAACAGTTTTAGAAGCTGCAGCTCTATGGAGACAAAAATTGCAGGCAGCCATATTGATAGGGTTGCCAGGTCCTACTTGGCAGCCAGCAGGGGGCTCCCAGGTCCTTCCCGGGATCTTCTGCTGCATTCGCAAGATGACGTCAGCTGGAAATGACATAATCGCGTCACCGATGTCGGGGGGTGATGCTCTAGTTTTTGGGCAAAACTCTATGGGTTTTTGCCTTCAAGCCCATAGAGTTTGCCCAAAAAGTAGAGCCATCACCCCTGACATCGGCAATGCAATGATGTAACTTCTTGGTGATGTCATTGCATCTGAGACATCGCACAGCTACATCCTTGTTTGGGGTGGGGTTTCCCTACCAGCCAGCTGGCCGTCTGTGGACTGGAGCCCCCAAAAGTCCAACAAAGTTTAATTCTGGGTATAAGCTTTTGTGTGGATAGACACTTCTTCAGATACAAGGCTTCAGATAACAGGCTTAGGCAAGTGCAACTGTGTGTGGGACTGGGGCTACACATTCCCGTCCTGGATGACCAAATCATTCCATGTACCATATAACTGCCCCCCCCTCCAGTAAAAAACAGGCCTACAGAAAACAAAGAATGTAGTTCACTTAGCTCAGCTATTTTATCCTTTCAAAAAGCTAAAACCACACAAAGTGCCGGATTTCTGTGTTATGTATTTCTTTCACCACTTAGACTAAGTGACATTTTCTTTGAGGACAACACACTAAGCAACATGGAGTCTGGGAGGGATTTTCAATCGTACCGTTCTTATGACATCTAAATAGACACTGCCTCTCTTATACTGCTGAAGAGGCAAGATGAAAGACAACGATCTATTCATAACATTTAATTCTAATGGTTATTTAGTGTTCAGTATTACCAACAAGTTGTACTCATTCAGTGTGCCGCACACAACAGAACATTTTACTGTCCAGGTAGCCTTCCTTGTTTCATGTCATTCCTCTCCCCCTGAATTACGTAACATGAACCAATTTATAACTGGCTTGAAACTGTTTACTATGTATGTTGCATTGTATTATTTTGTTAGAGAAATTAAATACCTCAAGGCCCACGCTTTGGAGGCTTTACATTCATTATTCTGGTCATAGTATTATGGATGTATAAAATATTCTCACAAGCATGCTCTAAAGTAACATTGTTGTCATGTCAGTGGGTTTTTTTTTTAAAGACCGAGAAGATTTATATATTTGTGCCTGTAGAACTTATATACAGACATATAACTAGAACCTATGCATATGATTGGGAGTAAGTTTCACTGAATTTGACAGTACTTACTCCCAAGTGTGCAAGGCTGCAGTCTCAAGGTTTTTTGTTTTTGTTTACATACATCATAAATCATATGTATTTTATAAAGAGGGACTCGTAAAAGTAAATAGATGCCCCCAACTGCCCACTGTCTATGTGGTATACTTCAATGTGGAATGTTCATTGTGGCTGCGAAACTTAGAAAGGCACCATTGTGTCCTACTTGTGTCTGACTGCTGTTGTCAAAAGAATGCTGAATTAGATGGACTCTGATGATGTACTTCTATTTCCCAAGACAGACCCCCCCCCTTTGGCATATAGCCAATTATTGCAGAGTCAGAGTAGAAGGAAGCATTGGTTAACGTTAAGGCTGCTATGCATATTTTATGTTTTAAAAATGCAGTGGCCTGATTTCTTCAGGGCAGCCGCTCAGTGATGATCAGATTCATTCCTGGACTCATAATTAATATGACCGCATTTGAACGGCAGGCACTGTAAAAGTGGGGGTTAAGACCGAGCCAGCCCATTAGCACTTCTTGCTTTTCCATATGTAAGGGGCAGAGGAGTGGGTCCAGGCTGTACAGGGGGCTTACTCCACCATCTCCCATATTCCAAGTGTCCTCAGAGCATCCCGGGATCTGAGACAAAGGGTCTTGCTACAAATCACTTCTTATGCTGAACGTGGGGTTAAAGGCAGCTGCAGTGGTGAGAGAAAAGTTCTGGAGATACAAAAGGCTCAGGCCAGTTTTGTTCATGAATGGCTGAAGGTTGTAGAAAACAAGACATTCTCTTGGGAACTGCCTTTTTGGCCCTCTGCTAGATAAACAGTCATTGTTTAATCAATCACCAGAGCTGGAAAGGCAGAGCATACATCTGAAACAATTTTTTTTTTTTAAATCCAGCAGATACAAGAAATACAAAGTCAGATGCAAACTTAGAGCAAGCCCTGGGGAACATGCAAGTCCACAGTACAAAGGGCTGCACTGTAGGCAGTGACAAGATATCTGAACACTACCTCGAGCTTCTGTGTTAAGTTCTAATGACTTGAATGGTGCTTCCTCCCAAGCACTGAGGTATGAGGTGAATTGTCTAAAAGGAATAGGTGCCTTGTACCACTGGCTCAGCAGCTGAGTTATAAAGCAAGGTAGAGTGCAGACCATCCCCTTAATGAACTTTAGCTTTCAAGTCATCTGGCTTCATTGTTGCACAACAGTTTACCAACTCCTTTGGTTTTATGGACTGACTTTAACTGGAAAGCCTGTGTGGTGCAGTGGTTAGAGTGCTGAAATGGGCCCTGAGAGATTCAGGTTCAAACATCTAGTCACAACGAAACTCAATGGGTGACTTTGGACCTGTCATTCTCTCTCAGCCTAGCCTCTGACCAAACTTGCTAAGGATAATGTTGGAAGGTTCCTGAAACTTAAGAATTCCAAATAATGGTGCAATGTAGCAGGCCCTGCTCCAGTGACAAAGCGTCTGGAACAAGGGAATAAACAGGTGAGCTTAGCAGACGTGCAAGTTCAGCAGCAGGGTGAGGAGGCCATGGCACTAGTCTCTCCACATACCTAAAAGGGTAAGCACACTTTTCACAAACAAATCTACATAAATAGGAAATTTATTAAAAAGAGGATTAAAAAAGCAATTAGGTAGAATGCCAGCAGGGGGTTGGGGGCTTCCAGTGTATTGCACTAAGCGCAACATGTATGAATATCTGCCAGCTGGACAGAAGTCATGGGTGTGTGCTCAGTGCAAGGAGCTACTGGGTCTCAGGGAACGTTCGTACTCTCAAGGCCAGGGTGGCTGACCTGGAGAATTAGAGGCAGTTAGGCATATAGATAGGGCTCTTGGGGACTTGTGGCCCACTATAAGAATGGCAGCCCTACCACTGTCAGGGAGCATGAGGGTCTAGAGGAAACAGGTCACCATGCTGAAGAAAAGGGAAATGTTCCCTCAGAAGGGACCCCTTCTACAGTTGGTGAACAGGTATCCTTTTGCACCAAGGAACCAGAGGGATTTGGTGCTCCAGAGGGATCTGTCAAGGCTGGGCAAGCGGGCATCATCGTGGCAAATGAGGTTCAACATGGGCAAGTGCAAAGTAATCCACACTGGAGTCAAAAATCCTAATTATAAATATACACTGATGGGGTCCAAACTGACGGTAACTGACCAGGAGATATTGGAGTCATGGTAGATAACTCACTGAAAATGCCGATCGCAATAAAAAAAGCAAATGCTGTGCTGGGGATTATTAGGAAAGGGACTGAAAACAAATTAGCCACTACCCTGTTTCCCCGAAAATAAGACCTACCCCAAAAATAAGCCCTAGCAGGATTTCTATGCATTTGTCGTATAAGCCCTAGTGTGTCTTCTTGAGAAAAAAAAAAAAAAGACAGTGTCTTATTTTCAGGAAAACACGGTATTATAATGCCCCTGTATAAATTGATGGTGCGACCACATTTGGAATATTGTGTACAGCTCTGGTGACCCCCCCCCCAAAAAAGATATTATATAGCATTTGAAAAAGTGCAGAAAAGAGCAACTAAAATGATTAAGGGGATGGAATGCCTTCGCTATGGAGAAAGGTTAAAGAGGCTAGGGTTCTTTAGCTTTGAGAAACAATGACTGAGGGATGACATGACAGAGGTTTACAAAATTAAGTATGGGATAGAGAAGGTAGAGAAAGAAGTACTTTTCTCCTTTTCTCAAAATACAAGAATTTATGGGCACTCAATGAAATTAATGAGCAGTAAGCTTAGAACTGATAAAAGGAAGTACTTTTTCACCCAAAGAGTAATTAGCACATGGAATTCACTGCTGCAAGAAGTGGTGGCAGCACAACCATAGCAACAAGGTATAGATGGAACACTATATCTGGGGCAGTGATGCTCTGTATTCTTGGTGCTTGGGGAGCAACAGTGAGAGGGCTTCTGGAGTTCTGGCCCCACTGGTGGAACTCCTTATGGCATCTGATTTTTGGCCACTGTGTGACACAGAGTGTTGGACTGGATGGGCCATTGGCCTGATCCAGCATTGACTTCTCTTATGTTCTTACATTCTTAATAAAATTAATTTAGTGATATGTATCCTCAAGATATTCCAGTGGCAGAAGCAGTTCTTTCTCAGCCTTTACCTTCTCCTAGTAGCCCTCTGGAACCCCCCACAAGGTTCCAGTGAAGAGGGCCAAATCAAGCAAGATCACTCAACAATGCTCTTCCATCACATGAGAACATCCAAAAGACACAACTCAAGTACAGTTCTCAAGAAAAATCAGAAGGGTGGACAAAAGCCATTTGGAAATATTTCTGTTACAAAATTGCAGAAGCAAAGTCAACAGAACATGCATTTGCATTTCATTAAGTGCCAGAACCAACATGGAAGCCACCAGCTACAAGCTGTGCATGGAATCCCATTTTAAAAAAGGACAATGCTTTAGTGCCACATTAAACAATTAAAGGAAAATCACTGACTCTGAAAACCTACCTGACATCTTGCTTCATCTCCTGGAGATGCTTTCAACTCATCTTGCTTCCCAAGTATTTTCTGAAGCTAAAACAAAAGTGATTTCATTTTTTTACTATCTTTAATTAGGATTTTAAAATCCTTTTTAATATTTCTGTGTATTTTGACCAATAAATAATTAAATAGGTAATAATTTCTCTTATAAAGGCTTCCCTTTACATATTACCAAATATCCTGCAACAATTTCCATGAAGGAATTTCATAAGATGGCCTAGACATAGGGATCAGCTCTTAAAAATCTCAGGACATGAGATGCTTATTGCTTTGGATCATAAACATTACTATATATAATTATCTATCTATAAAGTTGAAAGGGCTCTTTATACATATATTATTTTGACTACATATAGCTATTTTAAAGATAAGAATTATTTCAGGTTTTCAGAAATAGAATATGTGCAAATATTGCGTAACAGCTATCAAAGTGGCGAGAACAGGTAATAGCTGCTTTTGTGTATTTTAGTTTTTCTTTATTTTTTAAAAGTGAAACCAAAGCTTCAAATGCAAGTTTGAAAACTGGCTTAGTTGTAGTTGGTATAGTGCATGGGCTAGGAGTGAGAACTGTGAGCTAGTAAGAACTGGGTTCAGATCTTACCATGGAGTTTACTGTGTGACTTTAGCAAGTCACTTCCCTACCCAGACCGCCATTGAACTATTGGGATAAGAATATCAATTTCCTTCATAAAACAGAATGATTTTTACTTGCATAAGGTCTTGGATTCAATCCTGAGAATTGCAGATATGGATCTCAGGCAGCAGGGCTGGGAAAGTTCTCTGCATTGGCCATTGAAAAGCAGACCCCAGGAGATAAATACTGGGGGCTAATCAGACCCACAGTCTGACAATCTCAGCTTCAGACAGCTTTCATAATGTCAGGATAATGTCAGATAGCACAGATGAAGCACGGAGCGCTCAAAAAAACCACTTCCATAGCACTACCAAAAAAGTGATTTTTTTAAAATTAACCATTTTAATAGTATTGTAGATGACGTACCATCCTATTATTTAATAAATTAAGATCCAAAACAAGGTCTCCAGCAAATATGCATATTTGCAGCTTACTATAAATCTCTAGCAAATCATTAGGGAGACTCCCAGCAGTAAGCCTCCCTTTGTGAAACCCACAAATCTCTTCTGAGGCCAGACTTCTTACAAGAGATTTAACACAGCACCACTGCAAAGCTCACCTACCTTTCAGAGACGTTAGCACCAGTCCTCAAATAGACAGCAAAAATAAAAGAACAAGGGACTTATTATTTATGATAACAGTATGGATAGAGATAGAAAGCAGAGAATTTAGGAGAAGTGCTTTTAAAAGTATGTTTATCGCCCTGAGATGAACAGCCTGTGACACAACCTCTGCATACTCCTTCAGTTTCTTTCTTCAAAAGGGGAAGTTTGAACAATGCTGTCAAAGCCTGCTTCATCATCTTTAGCTCTCATCTCTGGTTCTTCCTATCATATGATAGTTTTGGCAGGTTAGGATGCAAGTAACAACATTACCCTAAATAGCCCAACACCTGGATGCTAGACATTCAAAAAGTGTGGTGCACATGAAAAGCCTAAAATTGCATACAGAAACCTTTACTTTTACCTTTCACCAGCAGTGTGTACAGTTCACCATCCCTCACTGTTTTTGTTCAGAAAAGGTAAATTTGATCAGGTGCTTATTTTCCTCTGTTCCTTCAACTTTCCAATAGCGTCCAGAAAGTATGAAACAAGGTACAGAGGGAGGGACATAAGATGAGACCACTGTGAAATAAGTGTGCTTACAAAAGGGCAGCTGCCATTTATAGCTGAGGCAGAAGAGGCCTCTCACCTGGAAAGAAGGGTCAGGAAGGCATTGCTGTACAAAGCATTGTTTCTTCAAGCCATGCTTCATTGTGCCCCACCCCAAGATGAACATGGGAAATGCCATTTGCTACAAGGAAGCAAGCCTGTTAGAACTAGACAGGTCAGATAACGGCCCAACTGGAGGTTTAATTCAAGGGTACATTTTCTAGTATCACACTATAAAAATTAAACACCTTATCTTCACCATGCAAACTGCTCCCAAATGATGAGTTTTAGCAGCTGAGTTCTCAAACCAATTCCTATTTTGTTGTATGTAGATATATATATTCTATATATGCAGAGACACAATCAGATATAAGAGCTTTGGCCCTAGCATCATAGTTCTTGACCAAGTATAGATTCAGGTGGGTAGTCACGTTGGTCTGCAAAAGTAGAACAAAGGATGAGTCCAGTGGCAATTTTAAGACCAACAAAGTTTTATTCATTGTACACTGCACACAAAAGCTCATACAGTGAATAAATCTTTGTTGGTCTTAAAGGTGCCACTGGACTCATGCTTTGTTCTACTTGACCAAGTATGTTAGCAAAGGAAGAAGCATTTGTCAAATTTTCTTTGCCATCCATGTCCAACTGTAAAAATATGAAATCTGGTTCACAGTTTTGAAACAATTCAAGTATACTACCTTTAATCTCGAAATTCTGAAAAAAGGACATGCCCTCTCGTACATGACACCGTCACAAAATGGATAAAGGAATATTGTTGAATCCAATCCATGTTTCATGTGATAGCTAATAAAGTATTTCCATAAATAAACCGAAATATTTTAAAACAGATATCCATACCTTAAAGAACTCTTTTTTCTCTACTTGTTCATTCCCATCTGCATCCAGCATTTTGAAAGCAATATGAAAACCAGTCTGTGGTTCTGCAAGGAAGCAGACAGATTTGTTCAGAAACATTTTATACGTTAGATAATGCTGCCTCATATTTATTTATTTAACTTTTACCCCGCCCTCCCCGCCAGGCGGGCTCAGGGTGGCTTCCAAAAACTGATAAGCAGTATACATTTTACAGTAATAGAATAAAATACATCATTTAAAAACATAGACAAGTCAATATAAAATATATTCCTGTCATTTAGCAAGCGCTTCTGGTTTCATATCAAGATACAACATAAGCAAGTTAACCTGGCCATGATAAAGTCAGTCAGTCAGTCAGTCAGTCTTTATTATGGCCCACAGGCAATTCAAAAGCAGGAAAAACTCAGTAAAAATGCTATTATAAAGTCAATTGTCTACATGGAATCTCAGCATACATCATCATTCCTCCTAGTATATCTAGGAATATGGAGAAATGAGAAGGAAGGGCCACCTGTTCGTCTTTTATTATTTGTCCAAAACTCACATTCAGCATTCTATGGTTAGGGATGGCTTGCTGCTATGCTTTGCCACGTGTTCAGCTTGCTTGGTGGTAGGGGAGGGGGAGGCTGTGAGAATCAACAGGTTGTAAGATTTGCTCACTTAAGTGAAAACAGATAATTCCTTCAACACCATAAAAAAGGTAACAATACCGAGGTTTTGTTCCCATAGGTAGTTTACTTAAATTCAGCCAACTGTTAATACCATGGTTTCCAGTGTATTCACATCATTATGGGCTCAAGAGCTTCAAAACACTGTATGAATACTCTATATCAGAGTTGAACTTCCTATGCTTTATTGATTCATGTTTTAATCAGTATTCTCCTTTCCCTAACATGTAACTTCTACTAAAACAGGTGTTTTATTTTTTATCCTGCCCTTCCAAAAAGCTCAAAATTATGCACACGTTTCTCTCCATTTAATCCTTACATCAACCATATGAGGGAAGTTAGACTGAGAAAGTGGGACTAGCCAATGAGTTTTGTGGCAGAATGAGGGATTGGACCCAGCCCCCCCCCCCCAGTTCTAGTTCAACACTAACCAATATAACCACACTTGTTCAACAAGAGTAATTGAGAGAGATGCACAAAGAAGTCACTAAAATAGTGGCTAATTTCAGAAGTTAAAATGCCTGCTTTTTCAACTGAATCAAATAAAGGCTTAACCAAGAATAATGATTTGAAGTGGGTTTGCCACTCACATTTGGAGGCAATCGATTTGGAAGATCACAAACATGACATTTGAAATAAGTCAATGTCACAAAAAACCAATGAACTATGTCCAATATTTAAATCAGAATTGAAGGACCACCAAAGACAAGGTGATGTTTATGAAAGCCAGTGAAAAAGAATACCCTGAAAGTGAAGGTGTTCATGTGACCTTTTATATTAGATGTACACATATCTATACATTCATCCTATATTTTTTATTTACTTAAAAGATTTAAGACCATAACTCTCAAACAATGGTTACTTCCTTCTCCCGGCCCAAACGGCTTGTATGAGCAGGACCATAGTATATCCTAATGCAAAATAGCAATATCTACAGGTTCCTGAGTATCCTGATTGCAATGAGAGGCCCTACAATGGTATAGAGGTCATCACTTCCTCACCACTGAGAAAACAGCAAGAGGTATACTGGAAGCGCTGTGACTTTCATTTCCAAGGCTAATTTGGAATCCCAGTATAGAGTTTTCTTGGCAAGGACTGCAGGGCATGGTAAGCGAATGTGAGGCATGATGATAAGTGGTCAGTAAGTGAACAAACAAAGGTAACAGCCATGGAAGAAGGATATGGAATTATTAAAGAGAAATCAAACTCCTACTGAGAGGCCACCTTGCCCAAAATTCTCTTTGGCCTGCTGAGCCCTCATCAAACATGTCCACTGTGAAGACTTTACACAAACATGCTCCAGTGCTGAAAGCAGGTTCTTTCAGGATGTTGGACTGTGTGCCTCTTTCAGTGGTGAACCCATGAGCAAATAACCCCCTGGGCTTTAGTCATCCTGATCTTGCTTTGTGTTAGGTAGAGTCCTGCTTTTGTAGGGAGCTGGCTTGGACAGCTTTCAAAGCCTTACAGTACTCTAAGCAGGCAATGGACATTCATGAATGATCAATCTGTAGACGCACAAATACTTTACAAATAGCACTGTAATAGTGGGCTAATAACCTTGAGGGAGAAGGCCGTAACAAGTGAGGGTGAAAGGAGATTTCTTCCCAGTGGAATGTTTCATAATAAACACTTCCCTAACTATTCTTTGACTCTGATAATGTGTGTGTAGGCTATAACATTATTGGTGAATAAAGGCAGAATGATTTATTCTAAAGTGATGCATACCATCTGTTGCAACATGCTGATAAGAAAGTAGCCCCACATAATACATAGGAGCTAAAGCTGCTCATACAGCTCACAAAAAGACACTGTTATCTGATATGATGCAACTCCAGTGGTATGTATTTATAAAATAAGTGAGGTTCAAAAGAAAAAAGCTCAACACACTTGCATTTAATTACAAAGACAATAAGTCTAACATATGAGCTTCAGACATCCACATTGGCTGTTAGTGTGTGCTTTTGGCAAAGAGAATGTTCATCTTCCTCAAACAATGAACCCCTCAAAAATGGCTGTTTGCAGAGACAGAACTGTAGGGCCAGATTAACAAACTACACTGTTGTATGGTCCCAACATCTAAGTCTTAACTCCGCTCTGGCTGGGAAATGAAGTAAGAGCTTAGAGCAGTGAGTATCAAGAAAATGGAAGTTTGAACCAACTAAAATGCTTATTTTTCCTCAGACATTCTCTCCACCGGAAATGCACTTCTTTCTGGTTGCAAAAGAGGGTTCTCACAAAAGAAGGGGCTTTCTGGTTGCAAAAGAGGGTTCTCACACTGGTGATGCCATCAAGGAGAAGGGGCTGCCGTCCTGCCCAAACCATGATAAGAGCAATGCAGGGATCCCTCTGTCTCTAAAGTATCACTTCCAAAGAGTCTAAAAGACCTCTTTATAGTAGGGATGGTTAATTTTAGAACTGCAAGAGAGAACGGGTTATAGAATTTAGTAGGCTTCTGTTCTTCCCAGGGTATATAGGCAATCTGGCCCAGTTAACCAAGGTATAGCCAAACAGTATTTAGGATAGTTTCAGGTAGGTAGGTAGATGTATTAGTTTGCAGTAGTAGAACAAAACTCAAGTCCAGTAACCCCTTAAAGACCATGAAAGATCTCCAGACTATTCACAAAAGCTTATACCCTGGAAAATTTTGTTGGTCTTTAAGGAGCAACTGGATTTGCATTTATTATTTAGGATGGATGGAACCCTTGAGGAAGTTTGTTTTTCCTACCTCACTATCTCCCCCCCCCCATTTCCTAGTAGCTGTAAGGCAGTTCATCTCAGATATTCAAGGGCTGTCTCATCCTTGGATGAGAAAACAATCACTACTGACACAAGTAACCATTCTAGAGGACAGGCACCAAATGCAGGGCAAAGTAGAAGTCCATCCTCCTCCTCAATTATCAATCAGTATGAGGAACTTGACTGCTACTAGGAGATGGAGTATGACTAGGGGAAAGACCCACTAGGGCATGTCAGAATAAGCAGGCATGAACATCGCCTGGAAAGAAGACTGGGAGCTGCTGTAAATTCTCATGAGGAAGAGCAAGGTGCAAAAGCAGTAGAACAAGAACTCTTCTTTGATCCATCTGCCCATTCCCACCAAAGTCATTTGTCTGATGCTCCATCCTCTATTGATGGAAACTCTTATTTACTTAATTTACAACATAACATCATCATTCTTCGCAATGGAGACCCAGAGAGGGTTTCCCATGTTCTCTTGTCCTCTGTTTTTATCCTCATAACAACCCTGTCAAGTAGGTTAGGCTGTGAGCACGCAATTAACCCAAGGTCACCCAACAAGCTTCCATGGCAGAGCAGGGATTTGAACCTGGGTCTCCCCCAGATCCTAGTCTGACATTCTAACCACTAAACCGCACAAAGAACAGCAGCTGCTGAACAGCACCTTGAGGGGAACAGAGCTACACATGTGCCCAAGCAGAGTAGCATGACATGTAAAACTGGACTCAAGAGTTCATAAATTTCTGAGACGCAGTGCTGGTGGTGCAGGTCTACCTCAAAGTTCTGTATAATATTGAGGAAATGCCACTAGAAAAACCCCTCCAAAGCTACTGGGTTAAATGACTTTAAAAATTGTGTAGTTTCCTAATAAACTAAGATTTCACAAACACACACTTTATAACTATGAACTATCAATGATGGGGTTGAAATGGGAAACCTGTAAGATACAGATGGCGATACCAGTATCTGCTGACATTTTCTTTCAAAATGATGTATATGATAACTTAAAGCTCTGTGAGCACTGTTCTTTTTTCTCCACACACAAAGGTTCTTTTGTTTCCGACATTCAATCAATTTGAAATACCAAGGAAATAATGTCATTCAGTCCTTTTGAAAAAGAGTGGGAAAAAGGTTGCTTTGATGCCACTAAATTTCCTCTCCCCCCCCCACCCCAGTGTATCAACATTGGTCAAGTCTCAGCACAATCCACACCAATGATACATTAAGACACTCATTTACCAAGCAATTTCTGCTTAATAAGGGCTAGACTACATGAGATGTGGTCTCAGATCAGCCAGAACACAGATGTAGAACAAGATATCGGATCAGCCAGAATGCAGATTTTTACCAGAACATAGATGAGGAATGTTTCAGTTTTGGCTGGTGGAGTTTTTAAAAACTCTCTCCTCCCATATTTTCCAGATCTGAACTGCTTTAACTACTAACCTATCAGAAATATGAGATCTCTCAGAGAAGCACCAGAGAGAGGTTGCTGTTGTCTCTTGAGATTCATTTTAGTGCATTGGTCTTATGGAAGAGCAGTCTATGTAAGTGGTATCCTTTCTAGAAGGGCTTTAGATCATCTCAATGCGTAATTAGCCATCATCCAATTCTATAGCTGCTCAGTTTAAATCTATTATATATGCAAAATTGTTATTCAAGATCTGTCAGAAAAGGACACTCTATCAGAGGAAAGTAGCATCATAAAGTAACATGGACATGTTAAGGAAGATATAAGCAAGAACAGAGTGCCTTTTTCTGTTACGAGAGGCACATAAAGGCCACACAGCAGGATTTAACTTGCTACCTCTTTTTAAAAGTACAAGATATAGAAGCAGAGTAGGGCACACTATTACTAGGTAGAGGGAGCGTATTTTTCTTACATGTATTGCCTTCATGGTGACAGTTTATAGAGACCCTTGTAAAACATGTTTATGTGGTTGCATAATTCTCCCTCATTTTGATTTGGCCACTTAGTGATTCTCCACAATCTCAGCTTTCATTTTACAAAAGCCAACAAAAACACAATCCCCAGCTTTTATAGCCGTTCAGCTAACCTTCAAAACATGACTCAAGAGTAATTAAAACTGCAGCTCTGAGTCCAAGCCAGCCTAAAATAACAGCCCTTAGGAGCATCCACCACAATTTCGTTTCAGTGGAGCTTCAGCCTTACTGGTCCTGTTTCGCATGCATATTGTAGAAGCATGCCAATCTAATGGCTGACACAACAGAGGAGAAGAAATATGGGCAACTCAAACATTATATGCATTATATGAGCAACATTGTATCACAACGTTCACAACTGTTTCCACACAACTTCAGTAATGTGCAACACTTCCACTTGTGCAGCTATGGAATAAAGCTGAACATGCTGCAGGTGACGGCAGCAACAATCCTGCTCACACAATGTGTAAATCATGTCTAGGTCTCAGTGATGGGTTTCGAGATTCAGGTGCCATTAGTGAACACTCAAGCACATGAAGCTGGAGGCACAACTGGAACTGCCACTTGCGATTGGGAAAAACCACACCAAACTCATTCCTTGAGCCACAAAAGCTCTTTCACATCACGTCACTATTGGCCATCCCAGGGCCCAAAGCTATGCAGCATTACGATATGAGTGGGCTACCAAACTCAACTGGCATATTCAAGGAAGTGTGCTGGAATTCATCTGCAAATTCTGCTTGCCCACATCAACAGGGAGGAAAATGTTGAAGACCAATAAAATTATTATGCTGTATTAAAATTGAAACAAATGTTTGCTGGGAGAAAATGACATCTACGTTACTTGGGTCAATTTCTCTGACTTGGAAGCTATTGGAAAACAGGCCCTGCTTTCCCACAGCATCACGGTGTTTCCGTGCACCTCCTGGGTTTCTCCCATCTTTTCTGCAGTCATACCAAACATGCATTGCTGCAATGTTTTTGGAAAGATCACAGAAAAACCAGGGTGGATGAGAAAGTCTGGATCTTCCTGGTCCTCCCCACATGGGCACCATTTTCCCTGCTCCAGGCTCCTGCAGTATCCATTCCCCACCACCACCTCTGGAAAAACAGCAATTGAGAAACTGTCATAGTGTTATAATGATCTGTGTTGTAATGATCTATGTACTAGTTCCTCTGAATTCCTAGCTTTCATTTAAAAAATTGAGTAAGTCTCCAGTCCTTTTTGTTTCAGAGCTATGCCTTTCCCCTTATGCCTCTGCAATGACAGAGACTTACTTAAAAAGTCCCCTGGACTCGCGGGGACCAGAGACGGTGACAGAAAATTAAGATCGAGAGATGCATATTTTACAGCACATAAACCCTTCTGCTCACAATACTATACATTCTTGTTGGCTTGAATAACTGAAGAAGGTAATTTCCTCAAAAAAACCCCCCCCCATTTTCCTTCCCTTGTGAACAACAGCTAACTGCACTCAATCAGTAGCTCCCGGTGGGCACTGGGCATCTCAGTCCTGATCAGGTAATTCAGGGGAGATTTTTAATTATATATATATCATATCAACCTGCCCAAACTGTGAACGGGTCTCTCCTACAGGAGCCAGCCTTGTCTCATGAGAGATTAGTAGGGGCACATGGGAATGATGAATACAGATTCTGAATGAAGGCATTGGTACAGCTAGCTCAGTACTGGCAGTAGGTCTCAGGCCAATTCCGCTCACAGCTCTGCTACTAGAGTTCCTTTTCTAACTGAGTGAGGTGCCAGCTATTGAACCTGGCAACTTCTGCATGCCTGGCATATGCTCTGCCACTGAGTGAGGACCACTCCAAGAGCCTCACTATACAAAAAGCTTACACAAGCGCAAGGATGTCCACAGCCTCTTACGAACACACTGGATTTTCCACTGTCCACAGAAACTTGGCATTCTCGGAAATATTTGCAATGCCTAATTCTAACAGCGATGGGCAATGATGTAATAATCTTAAGAGACAAGGAAGGCAATAGCATTAATACTTCTTCACGTTTCAATATACACCTTACACAAGCAACAAGATACTTACTTGTGAGTATCGTCAGCAGAAACAGGTATTCTGTGTAGGAGATCAGCCCTGAAGCAAAATGACAGTAAAATGTGAATTTAGAAACAGAACACTGACATGCTGCACATAGAGAACAGCTTGCACGATCAATTTTATTTATTAAAACGTTCTTCAGTTTAATACAACACATCCACTAAAAGAAATAGTAGTCTTTATCACTCCAGCCAGATTTTTCAGTTCCTAATTCCAGTGCTCCAGCAGTGAACTTCTTGTTCTACCATCCCCGTCACATTGACGTCTCATTAAGAGACTTGGGTTTATTTGGCATTAACAAAAGGGTTGCACTAAATCTTTGGATTTTTACAGAAAATATCCAGTGTTTATATGAAGGATGAATAAATTAAGTGTGCTTTGTCATATTTAGTACCTGGGAGGGAAGCTACTCTAATGTTACTCTGAAGGATCAAAGTATTTCATCCTTTGGCAGTCTTAGAAAAGTGAAGACCAGATTTTCTCTTAAGTCTCAAGGGGACGATTGCAGCACAGGGCGCTGATAGGGCTGCCGGGCTCTGAGCCAAGAAGAGGCTTCGCTTAAAAAAAATAATAATCTGAACACGTCCTTTCGGCAAGGTGAAAGTGGGGTTTTTTCCCTTTCCTTTTTGAAGGAAAATTCCAACATTTCCCTTTGAAAGGCCGACTTAAATGAAGAGCCTGAACAAACACAAGATGTGACGGTATCAAAATAGCAGCATGCCAGCTAAAGATAGAAAGTATACAAAGAGTATGGTCTAAACAAAAGAATCTAAAGCATCCCTCTTATAGGAGCACACTTTAAGAATTCTTTTTTTAAGCCTTTATAAATAACAAAAAAATCAAATACTTTTAACATGAGAACTGAATGCCATCTTAAATAATGGTATAAACTGTTGAAAGTAGATATTTGAACTATACCATCTAGAAGGAGATCATTTATGTAATTGGTATTTAGGTAATTGATAGGTAATTTAGGTAATTAACTGCCAACCTAGCAGTTTGAAAGCAAGAAATTGCAAGTAGATAAATAGGTACCACTTCGGTGGGAAGGTAACAGCGTTTCGTGCGCCTTGGTGTTTAGTCATGCCGGCTACATGACCATGGAAATGTCTTCGGACAGTGCTGGCTCTTTGGCTTTGAAACGGAGATGAGCACCGCAACCCTAGAGTCGGACTCGACTGACTTTCGAGCAAGGGAACCTTTACCTTTACCTTTAATTGATAGGTAAAGAGTTCCCTCTTTATGACTTCATTTCACACTATTAATTTGTAACTGCTGTGCTCTGTTAATGGCACTTAAACATTTATTTGAAATTAATATTTAATGGGTTGGATCCCATCTAAATCCCATGTATGGAAGCACCATTTCCCTGACTTCCCCCTTCCTAAGGACCCTAAATACCCCCTGAAATCATGGGATGGGGGGGCAGGAGGAACATGAGGGGGAAGTTGGAGGGCTGATGCATAGGGAGACAATTTCCCCCCATCTTTTGTGTGCTGGTCTTTGACAGGACCCACCCCATTATGTTTAATTTTTTAATGTAAGCTCTAAGAAGCGTAGGTGTTATGCCACTGAAGTTAGCCTTGGTTGTAGGAAATTGTATTCTCAGGCTTAGCAAATTGCTTTTGGGCAATTAAAGACCATCCAGTTTTGTCTCTATCTCCTCATCTGCCGCAAATCAGAAGGAATCAGACTGGTCACTCATTGAGAGCCCTGAAAGCATAACTGTATCACTGAATAATCCATTTCTCCTTTGTAACATCTGAAGTGCATCCTCTCTCTAACAGCCGGATTTTGATCTCTGGACAACTGAAAAGGCTAGATGACATTTCTTTTAACTAGTCTACCTGTGCCGATCTTCCAATGCAGTTCATAATTAGCCTAATTTAATAGCACCCAGAAACGAAAGCAGATAGTGACTGATCCATTGCTGTACTGCATTTAGAACTTGTGCCCCTCTAATCGCCGGAGAGAATCATACTGAGGGTAACATCAGTGAAGCCACAGAATAGCCAAGTAGTGGTGAGGGTGCCTTAACCACTTTGGTTAAAGGCTACAATTTCGTACTTTCATGGGACAAGTGCTATGCTATAAGCTTATAAGCAGCTGAATAACATGATTCCTGGCCCTCGGACTTTGTTTCTTCCCCCTCATAATAGATACCATTTTACTTACATTTCAAAGGATGGAGTCTCGTTCTTATTTACAGCTTGAAACTGCATGAGCCCATTGTCAGAAAAAGGTGTGCAAGTATTCTTTTTTGAACCTACTTAAGAGTCCCTCTTTTTTTTGGTCTGTGGCTGATCACATTAGTATCAACATACATATGACTGACTCAAAGCACATTTTT